>NW_024543536.1:0-90608 GCF_018167655.1 Microtus oregoni | reverse complement strand
CAGGGTGCTCGGTGCTCAGTGCTCAGTACTCAGGGTGTTCAGTACTCAGGGTGCTGGGTGCTCAGTGCTCGGGTGCTGGGTGCTCAGTACTCAGGGTGCTGGGTGCTCAGTACTCGGGGTGCTGGGTGCTCAGTACTCAGGGTGCTGGGTGCTCAGAGCTCTGGGTGCTGGTGCTCAGTGCTCAGGGTGATCGGTGCTCAGTGCTCACGGTGCTGGGTGCTCAGTCCTCAGGGTGCTCAGTGCTCAAGGTGCTGGGTGCTCAGTGCTCGGGGTGCTCGGTGCTCAGTACTCAGGGTGCTGGGTGCTCAGTGCTCAGGGTGCTGGTTGCTCAGTGCTCGGGGTGCTGGGTGCTCAGTGCTGAGGGTGCTGGCTGCTCAGTGCTCAGGGTGCTGGGTGCTCAGTACTCAGCGTGCTCGGTGCTCAGTCCTCAGGGTGCTCAGTGCTCAGTACTCAGCGTGCTGGTGCTCAGTGCTCAGGGTCCTCGGTGCTCAGTACTCAGGGTGCTCAGTACTCAGTACTCAGCGTGCTTTGTGCTCAGTGCTCAGGGTGCTGGGTGCTCAGTACTCAGGGTGCTGGGTGCTCAGTACTCAGGGTGCTGGGTGCTCAGTGCTCGGGGTGCTGGGTGCTCAGTGCTCAGGGTGATCGGTGCTCAGTGCTCAGGGTGCTGGGTGCTCAGTCCTCAGGCTGCTCAGTGCTCAAGGTGCTGGGTGCTCAGTATTCAGGGTGCTGGTGCTCAGTGCTCGGGGTGCTGGGTGCTAAGTGCTCAGTTGCTCAGGGTGCTGGGTGCTCAGTGCTCAGGGTGCTGGGTGCTCAGTACTCAGAGTGCTCAGTGCTCAGTACTCGGGGTGCTTGGTGCTCAGTACTCAGGGTGCTCATTTCTCAGTACTCAGGGTGCTGGGTTCTCAGTGCTCAGGGTGCTCAGTGCTCAGTGCTCGGGGTGCTGGGTGCTCAGCGCTCAGTGCTCAGGGTGCTGGGTGTTCAGGACTCAGGGTGCTGGGTGCACAGTACTCAGGGTGCTGGGTGCTCAGTGCTCAGGGTGCTCAGTGCTCAGTACTCAGTGCTCAGGGTGCTGGGTGTTCAGTACTCAGGGGTGCTGGGTGCTCAGTATTCGGTGTGCTGGGTGCTCAGTGCTCAGGGTGCTCAGTGCTCAGTAGTCAGTGCTCAGGGTGCTCAGTGCTCAGTGCTCAGGGTGCTGGGTGTTCAGTACTCAGGGTGCTGGGTGCTCAGTACTCAGGGTGCTGGGGGCTCAGTGCTCAGGGTGCTGGGTGCTCAGTACTCTGGGAGTTGGGTGCTCAGTACTCAGGGTGCTGGGTGCTCAGTGCTCAGGGTGCAGGGTGCTCAGTGCTCAGGGTGCTGGGTGCTCAGTACTCAGGGTGCTGGGTGCTCAGTGCTCGAGGTGCTCGGTGCTCAGTACTCAAGGTGCTGGGTGCTCAGTGCTCAGGGTGCTGGGTGCTCAGTGCTCGGTGTGCTCGGTGCTCAGTACTCAGGGGTGCTGAGCTGGCTCAGTACTCAGTGTGATGGGTGCTCAGTACTCAGGGTGCTGGGTGCTCAGTGCTCGGGGTGCTGGGTGCTCAGTGCTCAGGGTGCCTCAGTGCTCAGTACTCAGGGTGCTGGGTGCTCAGTACTCAGGGTGCTGGGTGCTCAGTGCTCGGGGTGCTGGGTGCTCAGTACTCAGGGTGCTGGGTGCTCAGTGCTCGGGGTGCGGGGTGCTCAGTGCTCGGGGTGCTGGGTGCTCAGTACTCAGGGTGCTGGGTGCTCAGTACTCAGGGTGCTGGGTGCTCAGTGCTCGGGGTGCTGGGTGCTCAGTGCTCGGGGTGCTGGGTGCTCAGTACTCAGGGTGCTGTGTGCTCAGTGCTCAGTACTCAGCGTGCTGGGTGCTCAGTGCTCAGAGTGTTGGGTGCTCAGTACTCAGGGTGCTGGGTGCTCAGTGCTCAGTGCTCAGTGTGCTCAGTTCTCAGGGTGCTGGGTGCTCAGGGTGCTGGTTGCTCAGTGCTCGGGGTGCTTTGTGCTCAGTGCTCAGGGTGCTGGGTGCTCAGTGCTCAGTGCTCAGGGTGCTGGGTGTTCAGTGCTCAGTGCTCAGGGTGCTGGGTGTTCAGTAATCAGGGGCTGGGTGCTCAGTACTCAGGGTGCTGGGTGCTCAGTACTCAGGGTGCTCGGTGCTCAGTACTCAGGGTGCTGGGTGCTCAGTGCCCAGGGTGCTGGGTGCTCAGTACTCAGGGTGCTGGGTGCTCAGTTCTCAGGGTGCTGGGTGCTCAGTGCTCAGGGTGCTGGGTGCTCAGTACTCAGGGTGCTGGGTGCTCAGTGCTCGGGGTGCTGGGTGCTCAGTGCTCGGGGTGATCAGTGCTCAGTACTCAGGGTGCTGGGTGCTCAGTGCTCTGGGTGCTGGGTGCTCAGTCCTCAGGGTGCTCAGTATTCAGGGTGCTGGGTGCTCAGTGCTCAGTACTCAGGGTGCTGGGTGCTCAGTGCTCGGGGTGCTGGGTGCTCAGTACTCAGGGTGCTGGGTGCTCAGTACTCGGGGTGCTGGGTGCTCAGTACTCAGGGTGCTGGGTGCTCATGCTCGGTGTGCTTTGTGCTCAGTGCTCAGGGTGATCAGTGCTCAGTGCTCAGGGTGCTGGGTGCTCAGTCCTCAGGGTGCTCAGTGCTCAGGGTGCTTGGAGCTCAGTACTCAGGGTGCTGGGTGCTCAGGGCTCAGGGTGCTGGGTGCTCAGTGCTCAGGGGTGCTGGGTGCTCAGTACTCAGGGTGCTGGGTGCTCAGTGCTCAGGGTGCTCAGTGCTCAGTACTCAGGGTGCTCGGTGCTCAGTGCTCAGGGTGCTCAGTGCTCAGTACTCAGGGTGCTCAGTGCTCAGTTCTCTGGGTGCTGGGTGCTCAGTGCTCAGGGTGCTGGGTGCTCAGTGCTCGGGGTGCGGGGTGCTCAGTGCTCGGGGTGCTGGGGTGCTCAGTACTCAGGGTGCTGGGTGGCTCAGTACTCAGGGTGCTTGGAGCTCAGTGCTCGGGGTGCTGGGTGCTCAGTGCTCGGGGCGCTGGGTGCTCAGTGCTCGCGGTGCTGGGTGCTCAGTACTCGGGGTGCTGGGTGCTCAGTGCTCAGGGTGCTCAGTGCTTTGTACTCAGTGCGCAGGGTGGTCAGTGCTCAGTGCTCAGGGTGCTGGGTGTTCAGTACTCAGGGTGCTGGGTGCTCAGTACTCAGGGTGCTGGGTGCTCAGTGCTCAGGGTGCTGGGTGCTCAGTACTAGGGGGGGGGGTGCTCAGGACTCAGGGTGCTGGGTGCTCAGTGCTCGGGGTGCTGGGTGCTCAGTGCTCAGGGTGCTGGGTGCTCAGTGCTCAGGGTGCTGGGTGCTCAGTACTCAGGTGCTGGGTGCTTAGTGCTCGAGGTGCTCCGTGCTCAGGGTGCTGGGTGCTCAGTGCTCAGGGAGCTGGGTGCTCAGTGCTCGGGGAGCTGGGTGCTGAGTGCTCAGGGAGCAGGGTGCTCAGTGCTCGGGGAGCTGGGTGCTGAGTGCTCAGGGAGCTGGGTGCTCAGTTCTCGGGGTGCTCGGTGCTCAGTGCTCAGGGTCCTGGGTGCTCAGTACTCAGGGTGCTGGGTGCTTAGTACTCAGGGTGCTCAGTGCTCAGTACACAGGCTGCTGGGTGCTCAGTGCTCGGGGTGCTGGGTGCTCAGTGCTCAGCGTGCTGGGTGCTCAGTGATCGGGGTGCTGGGTGCTCAGTACTCAGGGTGATCATTGCTCGGGGAGCTCGGTGCTCAGTACTCAGCGTGCGGGGTGCTCAGTACTCAGTGCTCGGGCTCCTGGGTGCTCAGTACTCAGGGTGCTGGGTGCTCAGTGCTCAGGGTGCTGGTGCTCAGTGCTCAGGGTGCTGGGTGCTCAGTCCTCAGGGTGCTGGGTGCTCAGTACTCAGGGTGCTCGGTGCTCAGTACTCAGGGTGCTGGGTGCTCAGTGCCCAGGGTGCTGGGTGCTCAGTAGTCAGGGTGCTGGGTGCTCAGTTCTCAGGGTGCTGGATGCTCAGTGTGCTGGGTGCTCAGTACTCAATGTGCTGGGTGCTCAGTGCTCGGGGTGCTGGGTGCTCAGTGCTCAGGGTGATCAGTGCTCAGTACTCAGGGTGCTGGGTGCTCAGTGCTCAGGGTGCTGGGTGCTCAGTCCTCAGGGTGCTCAGTAATCAGGGTGCTGGGTGCTCAGTGCTCAGTACTCAGGGTGCTCAGTACTCAGGGTGCTGCGTGCTCAGTGCTCGGGGTGCTGGGTGCTCAGTACTCAGGGTGCTGGGTGCTCAGTACTCGAGTTGCTGGGTGCTCAGTACTCAGGGTGCTGGGTGCTCAGTGCTCGGTGTGCTTTGTGCTCAGTGCTCAGGGTGATCAGTGCTCAGTGCTCAGGGTGCTGGGTGCTCAGTCCTCAGGGTGCTCAGTGCTCAGGGTGCTGGGTGCTCAGTGCTCGGGTGCTGGGTGCTCAGTGCTCAGGGTGATCGGTGCTCAGTACTCAGGGTGTTGGGTGCTCAGTGCTCAGGGTGCTGGGTGCTCAGTTCTCAGGGTGCTAGGTGCTCAGTGCTCAGGGTGCTGGGTGCTCAGTACTCAGGGTGCTGGGTGCTCAGTGCTCGGGGTGCTGGGTGCTCAGTGCTCAGGGTGATCAGTGCTCAGTACTCAGGGTGTTGGGTGCTCAGTGCTCAGGGTGCTGGGTGCTCAGTATTCGAGGTGCTGGGTGCTCAGTACTCAGGGTGCTGGGTGCTCAGTGCTCGGTGTGCTTTGTGCTCAGTGCTCAGGGTGATCAGTGCTCAGTGCTCAGGGTGCTGGGTGCTCAGTCCTCAGGGTGCTCAGTGCTCAGGGTGCTGGGTGCCCAGTGCTCGGGGTGCTGGGTGCTCAGTGCTCAGGGTGATCGGTGCTCAGTACTCAGGGTGTTGGGTGCTCAGTGCTCAGGGTGCTGGGTGCTCAGTCCTCAGGGTGCTCAGTGCTCAGGGTGCTGGGTGCTCAGTGCTCGGGGTGCTCGGTGCTCAGTACTCAGGGTGCTGGGTGCTCAGTACTCAGGGTGCTGGTTGCTCATTACTCAGGGTGCTTGGTGCTCAGTACTCAGGGTGCTGGGTGCTCAGTGCTCAGGGTGCTGGGTGCTCAGTACTCAGGGTGCTGGGTGATCAGTGCTCGGGGTGCTATGTGCTCAGTGCTCAGGGTGCTGGGTGCTCAGTGCTCAGGGTGCTGGGTGCTCAGTACTCAGGGTGCTGGGTGCTCAGTGCTCGGTGTGCTCGGTGCTCAGTACACAAGGTGCTGGGTGCTCAGTGCTCAGGTTGCTGGGTGCTCAGTCCTCGGGGTGCTCCGTGCTCAGTGATCAGGGTGCTGGGTGCTCAGTACTCAGGGTGCTCGGTGCTCAGTACTCAGGGTTCTCAGTGCTCAGTACTCAGGGTGCTGGGTACTCAGTGCTCAGCGTGCTGGGTGCTCAGTACTCAGGGTGCTCAGTGCTCAGGGTGCTTGGTGCTCAGTGCTCAGTACTCAGGGTGCTCAGTACTCAGGGTGCTGGGTGCTCAGTGCTCGGGGTGCTGGGTGCTCAGTACTCAGGGTGCTGGGCGCTCAGTGCTCAGGGTGCTGGGTGCTCAGTCCTCAGGGTGCTCAGTGCTCAGGGTGCTGGGTGCTCAGTGCTAGCGGTGCTTGGTGCTCAGTACTCAGGGTGCTGGGTGCTCAGTACTCAGGGTGCTGGGTGCTCAGTGCTCAGGGTGCTGGGTGCTCAGTGCTCAGGGTGCTGGGTGCTCAGTGCTCGGGGTGCTGGGTGCTCAGTGCTCGGGGTGCTGGGTGCTCAGTGCTCAGGGTGCTGGGTGCTCAGTACTCAGGGTGCTGGGTGATCAGTGCTCGGGGTGCTGGGTGCTCAGTGCTCAGGGTGCTGGGTGCTCAGTGCTCAGTGCTCATGGTGCTGGTTGCTCAGTACTCAGGGTTCTGGGTGCTCAGTACTCAGGGTGCTGGGTGCTCAGTGCTCAGGGTGCTGGGTGCTCAGTACTCAGGGTGCTGGGTGATCAGTGCTCGGGGTGCTGGGTGCTCAGTGCTCAGGTTGGTGGGTGCTCAGTGCTCAGGGTGCTGGGTGCTCAGTAGTCAGGGTGCTGGGTGCTCAGTGCTCGGGGTGCTCGGTGCTCAGTACTCAAGGTGCTGTGTGCTCAGTGCTCAGGGTGCTGGGTGCTCAGTCCTCGGGGTGCTCCGTGCTCAGTGATCAGGGTGCTGGGTGCTCAGTACTCAGGGTGCTCGGTGCTCAGTACTCAGGGTGCTCAGTGCTCAGTACTCATGGTGCTGGGTACTCACTGCTCAGGGTGCAGGGTGCTCAGTACTCAGGGTGCTCAGTGCTCAGTACTCGGGGTGCTTGGTGCTCAGTACTCAGGGTGCTCAGTGCTCAGTACTCTTGGTGCTGGGTGCTCAGTGCTCAGGGTGCTCAGTGCTCAGTGCTCGGGCTGCTGGGTGCTCAATGCTCGGGGCGCTGGGTGCTCAGTGCTCGGGGTGCTGGGTGCTCAGTACTCGGGGTGCTGGGTGCTCAGTGCTCAGGTTGCTCAGTGCTCAGTACTCAGTGCTCAGGGTGCTCAGTGCTCAGTGCTCAGGGTGCTGGGTTTTCAGTACTCAGGGTGCTGGGTGCTCAGTGCTCAGGGTGCTGGGTGCTCAGTACTCTGGGTGCTGGGTGCTCAGTGCTCATGGTGCTGGGTGCTCAGTACTCAGGGTGCTGGGTGCTCAGTGCTCGAGGTGCTCGGTGCTCAATACTCAAGGTGCTGGGTGCTCAGTTCTCAGGGTGCTGGGTGCTCAGTCCTCGGGGTGCTCCGTGCTCAGGGTGCTGGGTGCTCAGTGCTTGGGGTGCTCGGTGCTCAGTACTCAGGGTGCTGAGTGCTCAGTACTCAGGGTGCCGGGTGCTCAGTACTCAGGGTGCTGGGTGCTCAGTGCTCGGGGTGCTGGGTGTTCAGTGCTCAGGGTGCTCAGTGCTCAGTACTCAGGGTGCTGGGTGCTCAGTACTCGGGGTGCTGGGTGCTCAGTGCTCAGGGTGCTCGGTGCTCAGTACTAAGGGTGCTCAGTGCTCGGTACTCAGGGTGCTCAGTGCTCAGTGCTTGGGGTGCTGGGTGCTCAGTGCTCGGGGTGCTGGGTGCTCAGTACTCAGGGTGCTGGGTGCTCAGTGCTCAGTACTCAGCATGCTGTGTGCTCAGTGCTCGGGGTGCTGGGTGCTCAGTGCTCAGGGTGCTGGGTGCTCAGTACTCAGGGTGCTGGGTGCTCAGTGCTCGTGGTGCTGGGTCCTCAGTGCTCAGGGTGCTGGGTCCTCAGTGCTCAGGGTGCTGGGTGCTCAGTGCTCAGGGTGCTGGGTGCTCAGTGCTCAGGGTGCTCAGTGCTCAGTACTCAGGGTGCTCGGTGCTCACTGCACAGGGTGCTCAGTGCTCAGTGCTCGGGGTGCTGGGTGCTCAGTGCTCGGGGTGCTGGGTGCTCAGTGTTCAGGGTGCTGGTTGCTCAGTACTCAGTGTGCTCAGTGCTCAGGGTGCTGGGTGCTCAGAACTCAGGGTGCTGGGTGCTCAGTACTCAGGGTGCTGGGTGCTCAGTACTCAGGGTGCTTGGTGCTCAGTACTCAAGGTGCTGGGTGCTCAGTGCTCAGGGTGCTCGGTGCTCAGTACTCATGGTGCTGGGTGCTCATTCTCGGAGTGCTGGGTGCTCAGTACTCAGGTTGCTCAGTACTCTGGGTACTCGGTGCTCATTACTCATGGTGCTGGGTGCTCAGTACTCAGGGTGCTTGGTGCTCAGTTCTCAGGGTGCTCGGTGCTCAGTACTCAGGGTGCTCAGTGTTTGGGGTGCTGGGTGCTCAGTGCTCAGGGTGCTGGGTGCTCAGTGCTCAGGGTGCTGGGTGCTCAGTACTCAGTGCTCAGGATGCTGGGTGCTCAGTGCTCATGGTGCTGGGTGCTCAGTGCTCAGGGTGCTCAGTGCTCAGTACTCAGGGTGCTGGGTGCTCAGTGCTCGGGGTGCCCGGTGCTCAAGGCTCGGGGTGCTCGGTGCTCAGTTCTCAGGGTGCTGGGTGCTCAGTACTCAAGGTGCTGGGTGCTCAGTGCTGGGTGCTCAGTGCTCCGGGTGCTGGGTGCTCAGTGCTCGGGGTGCTGGGTGCTCAGTACACAGGGTGCTCGGTGCTCAGTACTCAGGGTGCTGGGTGCTCAGTGCTCGGGGTGCTGGGTGGTCAGTACTCAGGGTGCTGGGTGCTCAGTGCTCGGGGTGCTCAGTGCTCAGTACGTTGGGTGCTCAGTACTCAGGGTGCTGGGCGCTCAGTGCTCAGGGTGCTGGGTGCTCAGTGCTCAGGGTGCTGGGTGCTCAGTAATCAGGGTGCTGGGTGCTCAGTGCTCAGGGTGTTGGGTTCTCAGTGCTCAGGGTGCTGGGTGCTCAGTGCTCTGGGTGCTTGGTGCTCAGTACTCAGGGTGCTGGGTGCTCAGTGCTCAGGGTGCTGGGTGCTCACTGCTCAGGGTGCTCAGTGCTCAGTACTCAGGGTGCTCGGTGCTCAGTGCACAGGGTGCTCAGTGCTCAGTGCTCGGGGTGCTGGGTGCTCAGTGTTCGGGGTGCTGGGTGCTCAGTGCTCAGAGTGCTGGGTGCTCAGTACTCAGTGTGCTGGGTGCTCAGTGCTCAGGGTGCTGGGTGCTCAGTACTCAGGGTGCTGGGTGCTCAGTACTCAGGGTGCTGGGTGCTCAGTGCTCAGGGTGCTCAGTGCTCAGTACTCAGGGTGCTGGGTGCTCAGTACTCAGGGTGCTGGGTGCTCAGTGCTCGTTGTGCCCGGTGCTCAGTGCTCGGGGTGCTCGGTGCTCAGTTCTCAGGGTGCTGGGTGCTCAGAACTCAAGGTGCTGGGTGCTCAGTGCTGGGTTCTCAGTGCTCAGTACGTTGGGTGCTCAGTACTCAGTGTGCTGGGTGCTCAGTGCTCGGGGTGCTGGGTGCTCAGTACTCAGGGTGCTCAGTCCTCAGGGTGCTAAGTGCTCAGGGTGCTCGGTGCTCAGTGCTCAGGTTGCTGGGTGCTCAATACTCAGGGTGCTGGGTGCTCAGTACTCAGGGTGCTCAGTGCTCAGTAATCAGGGTGCTCAGTGCTCAGGGTGCTGGGTGCTCAGTTCTCGGGGTGCTGGGTGCTCATTAATCAGGGTGCTCAGTGCTCAGTACTCAGCGTGCTGGGTGCTCCGTGCTCAGGGTGCTCGGTGCTCAGTACTCAGGGTGCTCAGTGCTCAGTACTCAGTGTGCTGGGTGCTCAGTGCTCAGGGTGCTGGGTGCTCAGTACTCAGGGTGCTTTGTGCTTAGTACTCAGGGTGCTCGGTCCTCAGTGCTCAGGGTGCTGGGTGCTCAGTACTCAGGGTGCTGGGTGCTCAGTGGTCAGGGTGCTCAGTGCTCAGCACTCAGGGTGCTCGGTGCTCAGTGCTCAGGGTGCTCAGTGCTCAGTACTCAGGGTGCTCAGTGCTCTGGGTGCTGGGTGCTCAGTGCTCAGGGTGCTGGGTGCTCAGTGCTCAGGGTGCTGGGTGCTCAGTACTCAGGGTGCTCAGTGCTCAGGGTGCTGGGTGCTCAGTGCTCGGGGTGCTGGGTACTCAGTGCTCAGTACACAGGGTGCTGAGTGCTCAGTGCTCGGGGTGCTGGGTGCTCAGTGCTCATTACTCAGAGTGCTGGGTGCTCAGTGCTCAGGGTGCTGGGTGCTCAGTACTCAGGGTGCTGGGTGCTCAGTGCTCAGGATGCTGGGTGCTCAGTACTCAGGGTGCTGGGTCCTCAGTGCTCAGGGTGCTGGGTGCTCAATGCTCAGGGTGCTCAGTACTCAGGGTGCTGTGTGTTCAGTGCTCAGGGTACTGGGTGCTCAGTACTCAGGGTGCTCGGTGCTTAGTACTCAGGGTGCTTTGTGCTCAGTACTCCGGGTGCTCATTGCTCAGGGTGCTGGGTGCTCAGTACTCAGGGTGCTGGGTGCTCAGTACTCAGGGTGCTCAGTGCTCAGTACTCAGGGTGCTCATTGCTCAGTACTCAGGGTGCTCAGTGCTCCGGGTGCTGGGTGCTCAGTGCTCGGGGTGCTGGGTGCTCAGTGCTCACGGTGCTGTGTGCTCAGTACTCAGGGTGCTCAGTACTCAGGGTGCTTGGTGCTCAGTGTTCAGGGTGCTCGGTGCTCAGTGCTCAGGTTGCTGGGTGCTCAATACTCAGGGTGCTGGGTGCTCAGTACTCAGGGTGCTCAGTGCTCAGTACTCAGGGTGCTCAGTGCTCAGGGTGCTGGGTGCTCAGTGCTCGGGGTGCTGGGTGCTCAGTGCTCGGGGTGCTGGTTGCTCAGTAGTCAGGGTGCTCGGTGCTCAGTACTCAGGGTGCTGGGTGCTCAGTGCTCAGGGTGCTGGGTGCTCAGTACTCAGGGTGCTGGGTGTTCGGTGCTCAGTACACTGGGTGCTCAGTACTCAGGGTGCTGGGTGCTCAGTACTCAGGGTGCTCGGTGCTCAATACTCAGGGTGCTGGGTGCTCAGTTCTCGGGGTGCTGGGTGCTCATTAATCAGGGTGCTGGGTGCTCAGTACTCAGGGTGCTCAGTGCTTGGGGTGCTGGGTGCTCAGTTCTCAGGGTGCTCAGTGCTTGGGGTGCAGGGTGCTCAGTACTCAGGGTGCTGGTTGCTCAGTGCTCAGGGTGCTGGGTGCTGAGTACTCAGGGTGCTGGGTTCTCAGGACTCAGGGTGCTGGGTGCTCAGTGCTCGGGGTGCTGGGTGCTCAGTGCTCGGGTTGCTGGGTGCTTAGTGCTCGGGGTGCTGGGTGCTCAGTGCTCAGGGTGCTGGGTGCTCAGTGCTCAGGGTGCTGGGTGCTCAGTGCTCGGGGTGCTGGGTGCTCAGTGCTCGGTGTCCTCGGTGCTCAGTGCTCGGGGTGGTGGGTGCTCAGTACTCGGGGAGCTCAGTGCTCAGTACTCAGGGTGCTGGGTGCTCAGTGCTCAGGGTGCTGGGTGCTCAGTGCTCGGGGTGCTGGGTGCTCGGTGCTCAGGTTGCTGGGTGCTCAGTACTCGGGGTGCTGGGTGCTCAGTACTCAGGGTGCTGGGTGCTCATTGCTCGGGGTGCTGGGTCCTCAGTGCTACGGGTGCTGGGTGCTCAGTGCTCGGGGTGCTGGGTGCTCAGTGCTCGGGGCGATGGGTGCTCAGTGCTCGGGGTGCTCGGTGCTCAGTACTCAGGGTGCTGGGTCCTCAGTGCTCAGGGTGCTCGGTGCTCAGTACTCAGGGTGCTGGGTGCTCAGTGCTCAGTGTGCTCGGTGCTCAGTACGTTGGGTGCTCAGTACTCAGGGTGTTGGGTGCTCAGTGCTCAGGGTGATCGGTGCTCAGTACTCAGGGTGCTCAGTACTCAGGGTGCTGGGTGCTCAGTACTCAGGGTGCTGGGTGCTCATTCTCGTGGTGCTGGGTGCTCAGTGCTCGAGGTGCTGGGTGCTCAGTACTCGGGGTGCTGGGTGCTCAGTGCTCAGCGTGCTGCGTTCTCAGTACTCAGGGTGCTCGGTTCTCAGTACTCAGGGTGCTGGGTGCTCATTCTCGGTGTGCTGGGTGCTCAGTGCTCAGGGTGCTGGGTGCTCAGTGCTCAGGGTCCTCTACGCTCAGTACTCAGGGTGCTCAGTACTCAGTGTGCTTTGTGCTCAGTGCTCAGGGTGCTGGGTGCTCAGTACTCAGGGTGTTGGGTGCTCAGTGCTCGGGGTGCTGGGTGCTCAGTACTCGGGGTGCTGGGTGCTCATTACTCAGGGTGCTGGGTGCTCAGTGCTCAGGGTGCTCGCAGCTCAGTACACTTTTTGCTGGGTGCTCAGTACTCAGGGTGCTGGGTGCTCAGTGCTCGGGGTGCTCGGTGCTCAGTGCTCAGGATGCTCGGTGCTCAGTACTTTTGGTGCTGGGTGCTCAGTACTCAGGGTGCTGCGTGCTCAGTGCTCGGGGTGCTCGGGGTGCTCGGTGCTCAGTACTCAGGGTGCTGGGTGCTCAGTGCTCAGGATGCTGGGTGCTCAGTACTCAGGGTGCTCAGTACTCAGTACTCAGGGTGCTGGGTGCTCAGTGCTCGGGGTGCTGGGTGCTCAGTGCTCAGGGTGCAGGGTGCTCAGTGCTCGGGGTGCTGGGTGCTCAGTACTCGGAGTGCTCGGTGCTCAGTACTCAGGGTGCTGGGTGCTAAGTGCTCAGGTGCTGGGTGCTAAGTACTCAGGTTGCTGGGTGCTCAGTACTCAGGTTGCACAGTACTCAGGATGCTGGGTGCTCAGTGCTCAGGGTGCTGGGTGCTCAGTACTCAGGGTGCTCAGTACTCAGGATGCTGGGTGCTCAGTACTCAGGGTGCTGGGTGCTCAGTACTCAGGGTGCTGGGTGCTCAGTCCTCAGGGTGCTAAGTGCTCAGGGTGCTGGGTGCTCAGTCCTCAGGGTGCTGGGTGCTCAGTGCTCAGGATGCTCGGTGCTCAGTGCTCAGGGTGCTGGGTGCTCAGTACTCACGGTGCTGGGTGCTCAGTGCTCAGGGTGCTCAGTGCTCAGTACTCAGGGTGCTCGGTGCTCACTGCACAGGGTGCTCAGTGCTCAGTGCTCGGGGTGCTGGGTGCTCAGTGCTCGGGGTGCTGGGTGCTCAGTGTTCAGGGTGCTGGTTGCTCAGTACTCAGTGTGCTCAGTGCTCAGGGTGCTGGGTGCTCAGAACTCAGGGTGCTGGGTGCTCAGTACTCAGGGTGCTGGGTGCTCAGTACTCAGGGTGCTTGGTGCTCAGTACTCAAGGTGCTGGGTGCTCAGTGCTCAGGGTGCTCGGTGCTCAGTACTCATGGTGCTGGGTGCTCATTCTCGGAGTGCTGGGTGCTCAGTACTCAGGTTGCTCAGTACTCTGGGTACTCGGTGCTCATTACTCATGGTGCTGGGTGCTCAGTACTCAGGGTGCTTGGTGCTCAGTTCTCAGGGTGCTCGGTGCTCAGTACTCAGGGTGCTCAGTGTTTGGGGTGCTGGGTGCTCAGTGCTCAGGGTGCTGGGTGCTCAGTGCTCAGGGTGCTGGGTGCTCAGTACTCAGTGCTCAGGATGCTGGGTGCTCAGTGCTCATGGTGCTGGGTGCTCAGTGCTCAGGGTGCTCAGTGCTCAGTACTCAGGGTGCTGGGTGCTCAGTGCTCGGGGTGCCCGGTGCTCAAGGCTCGGGGTGCTCGGTGCTCAGTTCTCAGGGTGCTGGGTGCTCAGTACTCAAGGTGCTGGGTGCTCAGTGCTGGGTGCTCAGTGCTCCGGGTGCTGGGTGCTCAGTGCTCGGGGTGCTGGGTGCTCAGTACACAGGGTGCTCGGTGCTCAGTACTCAGGGTGCTGGGTGCTCAGTGCTCGGGGTGCTGGGTGGTCAGTACTCAGGGTGCTGGGTGCTCAGTGCTCGGGGTGCTCAGTGCTCAGTACGTTGGGTGCTCAGTACTCAGGGTGCTGGGCGCTCAGTGCTCAGGGTGCTGGGTGCTCAGTGCTCAGGGTGCTGGGTGCTCAGTAATCAGGGTGCTGGGTGCTCAGTGCTCAGGGTGTTGGGTTCTCAGTGCTCAGGGTGCTGGGTGCTCAATGCTCTGGGTGCTTGGTGCTCAGTACTCAGGGTGCTGGGTGCTCAGTGCTCAGGGTGCTGGGTGCTCACTGCTCAGGGTGCTCAGTGCTCAGTACTCAGGGTGCTCGGTGCTCAGTGCACAGGGTGCTCAGTGCTCAGTGCTCGGGGTGCTGGGTGCTCAGTACTCAGGGTGCTCGGTGCTCAGTACTCAGGGTTCTCAGTGCTCAGTACTCAGGGTGCTGGGTACTCAGTGCTCAGCGTGCTGGGTGCTCAGTACTCAGGGTGCTCAGTGCTCAGGGTGCTTGGTGCTCAGTGCTCAGTACTCAGGGTGCTCAGTACTCAGGGTGCTGGGGGCTCAGTGCTCGGGGTGCTGGGTGCTCAGTACTCAGGGTGCTGGGCGCTCAGTGCTCAGGGTGCTGGGTGCTCAGTCCTCAGGGTGCTCAGTGCTCAGGGTGCTGGGTGCTCAGTGCTAGCGGTGCTCGGTGCTCAGTTTTCATGGTGCTGGGTGCTCAGTACTCAGGGTGCTGGGTGCTCAGTGCTCAGGGTGCTGGGTGCTCAGTGCTCAGGGTGCTGGGTGCTCAGTGCTCGGGGTGCTGGGTGCTCAGTGCTCGGGGTGCTGGGTGCTCAGTGCTCAGGGTGCTGGGTCCTCAGTACTCAGGGTGCTGGGTGATCAGTGCTCGGGGTGCTGGGTGCTCAGTGCTCAGGGTGCTGGGTGCTCAGTGCTCAGTGCTCAGGGTGCTGGTTGCTCAGTACTCAGGGTTCTGGGTGCTCAGTACTCAGGGTGCTGGGTGCTCAGTGCTCAGGGTGCTGGGTGCTCAGTACTCAGGGTGCTGGGTGATCAGTGCTCGGGGTGCTGGGTGCTCAGTGCTCAGGTTGGTGGGTGCTCAGTGCTCAGGGTGCTGGGTGCTCAGTAGTCAGGGTGCTGGGTGCTCAGTGCTCGGGGTGCTCGGTGCTCAGTACTCAAGGTGCTGTGTGCTCAGTGCTCAGGGTGCTGGGTGCTCAGTCCTCGGGGTGCTCAGTGCTCAGGGTGCTGGGTGCTCAGTGCTAGCGGTGCTCGGTGCTCAGTACTCAGGGTGCTGGGTGCTCAGTACTCAGGGTGCTGGGTGCTCAGTGCTCAGGGTGCTGGGTGCTCAGTGCTCAGGGTGCTGGGTGCTCAGTGCTCGGGGTGCTGGGTGCTCAGTGCTCGGGGTGCTGGGTGCTCAGTGCTCAGGGTGCTGGGTGCTCAGTACTCAGGGTGCTGGGTGATCAGTGCTCGGGGTGCTGGGTGCTCAGTGCTCAGGGTGCTGGGTGCTCAGTGCTCAGTGCTCAGGGTGCTGGTTGCTCAGTACTCAGGGTTCTGGGTGCTCAGTACTCAGGGTGCTGGGTGCTCAGTGCTCAGGGTGCTGGGTGCTCAGTACTCAGGGTGCTGGGTGATCAGTGCTCGGGGTGCTGGGTGCTCAGTGCTCAGGTTGGTGGGTGCTCAGTGCTCAGGGTGCTGGGTGCTCAGTAGTCAGGGTGCTGGGTGCTCAGTGCTCGGGGTGCTCGGTGCTCAGTACTCAAGGTGCTGTGTGCTCAGTGCTCAGGGTGCTGGGTGCTCAGTCCTCGGGGTGCTCCGTGCTCAGTGATCAGGGTGCTGGGTGCTCAGTACTCAGGGTGCTCGGTGCTCAGTACTCAGGGTGCTCAGTGCTCAGTACTCATGGTGCTGGGTACTCACTGCTCAGGGTGCAGGGTGCTCAGTACTCAGGGTGCTCAGTGCTCAGTACTCGGGGTGCTTGGTGCTCAGTACTCAGGGTGTTCAGTGCTCAGTACTCTTGGTGCTGGGTGCTCAGTGCTCAGGGTGCTCAGTGCTCAGTGCTCGGGGTGCTGGGTGCTCAATGCTCGGGGCGCTGGGTGCTCAGTGCTCGGGGTGCTGGGTGCTCAGTACTCGGGGTGCTGGGTGCTCAGTGCTCAGGTTGCTCAGTGCTCAGTACTCAGTGCTCAGGGTGCTCAGTGCTCAGTGCTCAGGGTGCTGGGTTTTCAGTACTCAGGGTGCTGGGTGCTCAGTGCTCAGGGTGCTGGGTGCTCAGTACTCTGGGTGTTGGGTGCTCAGTACTCAGGGTGCTGGGTGCTCAGTGCTCGGGGTGCTGGGTGCTCAGTGCTCAGGGTGCTGGGTGCTCAGTGCTCATGGTGCTGGGTGCTCAGTACTCAGGGTGCTGGGTGCTCAGTGCTCGAGGTGCTCGGTGCTCAATACTCAAGGTGCTGGGTGCTCAGTTCTCAGGGTGCTGGGTGCTCAGTCCTCGGGGTGCTCCGTGCTCAGGGTGCTGGGTGCTCAGTGCTTGGGGTGCTCGGTGCTCAGTACTCAGGGTGCTGAGTGCTCAGTACTCAGGGTGCCTGGTGCTCAGTACTCAGGGTGCTGGGTGCTCAGTGCTCGGGGTGCTGGGTGCTCAGTGCTCAGGGTGCTCAGTGCTCAGTACTCAGGGTGCTGGGTGCTCAGTACTCGGGGTGCTGGGTGCTCAGTGCTCAGGGTGCTCGGTGCTCAGTACTAAGGGTGCTCAGTGCTCGGTACTCAGGGTGCTCAGTGCTCAGTGCTTGGGGTGCTGGGTGCTCAGTGCTCGGGGTGCTGGGTGCTCAGTACTCAGGGTGCTGGGTGCTCAGTGCTCAGTACTCAGCGTGCTGTGTGCTCAGTGCTCGGGGTGCTGGGTGCTCAGTGCTCAGGGTGCTGGGTGCTCAGTACTCAGGGTGCTGGGTGCTCAGTGCTCGTGGTGCTGGGTCCTCAGTGCTCAGGGTGCTGGGTCCTCAGTGCTCAGGGTGCTGGGTGCTCAGTGCTCAGGGTGCTGGGTGCTCAGTGCTCAGGGTGCTCAGTGCTCAGTACTCAGGGTGCTCGGTGCTCACTGCACAGGGTGCTCAGTGCTCAGTGCTCGGGGTGCTGGGTGCTCAGTGCTCGGGGTGCTGGGTGCTCAGTGTTCAGGGTGCTGGTTGCTCAGTACTCAGTGTGCTCAGTGCTCAGGGTGCTGGGTGCTCAGAACTCAGGGTGCTGGGTGCTCAGTACTCAGGGTGCTGGGTGCTCAGTACTCAGGGTGCTTGGTGCTCAGTACTCAAGGTGCTGGGTGCTCAGTGCTCAGGGTGCTCGGTGCTCAGTACTCATGGTGCTGGGTGCTCATTCTCGGAGTGCTGGGTGCTCAGTACTCAGGTTGCTCAGTACTCTGGGTACTCGGTGCTCATTACTCATGGTGCTGGGTGCTCAGTACTCAGGGTGCTTGGTGCTCAGTTCTCAGGGTGCTCGGTGCTCAGTACTCAGGGTGCTCAGTGTTTGGGGTGCTGGGTGCTCAGTGCTCAGGGTGCTGGGTGCTCAGTGCTCAGGGTGCTGGGTGCTCAGTACTCAGTGCTCAGGATGCTGGGTGCTCAGTGCTCATGGTGCTGGGTGCTCAGTGCTCAGGGTGCTCAGTGCTCAGTACTCAGGGTGCTGGGTGCTCAGTGCTCGGGGTGCCCGGTGCTCAATGCTCGGGGTGCTCGGTGCTCAGTTCTCAGGGTGCTGGGTGCTCAGTACTCAAGGTGCTGGGTGCTCAGTGCTGGGTGCTCAGTGCTCCGGGTGCTGGGTGCTCAGTGCTCGGGGTGCTGGGTGCTCAGTACACAGGGTGCTCGGTGCTCAGTACTCAGGGTGCTGGGTGCTCAGTGCTCGGGGTGCTGGGTGGTCAGTACTCAGGGTGCTGGGTGCTCAGTGCTCGGGGTGCTCAGTGCTCAGTACGTTGGGTGCTCAGTACTCAGGGTGCTGGGCGCTCAGTGCTCAGGGTGCTGGGTGCTCAGTGCTCAGGGTGCTGGGTGCTCAGTAATCAGGGTGCTGGGTGCTCAGTGCTCAGGGTGTTGGGTTCTCAGTGCTCAGGGTGCTGGGTGCTCAGTGCTCTGGGTGCTTGGTGCTCAGTACTCAGGGTGCTGGGTGCTCAGTGCTCAGGGTGCTGGGTGCTCACTGCTCAGGGTGCTCAGTGCTCAGTACTCAGGGTGCTCGGTGCTCAGTGCACAGGGTGCTCAGTGCTCAGTGCTCGGGGTGCTGGGTGCTCAGTGTTCGGGGTGCTGGGTGCTCAGTGCTCAGAGTGCTGGGTGCTCAGTACTCAGTGTGCTGGGTGCTCAGTGCTCAGGGTGCTGGGTGCTCAGTACTCAGGGTGCTGGGTGCTCAGTACTCAGGGTGCTGGGTGCTCAGTGCTCAGGGTGCTCAGTGCTCAGTACTCAGGGTGCTGGGTGCTCAGTACTCAGGGTGCTGGGTGCTCAGTGCTCGTTGTGCCCGGTGCTCAGTGCTCGGGGTGCTCGGTGCTCAGTTCTCAGGGTGCTGGGTGCTCAGAACTCAAGGTGCTGGGTGCTCAGTGCTGGGTTCTCAGTGCTCAGTACGTTGGGTGCTCAGTACTCAGTGTGCTGGGTGCTCAGTGCTCGGGGTGCTGGGTGCTCAGTGTTCGGGGTGCTGGGTGCTCAGTGCTCAGAGTGCTGGGTGCTCAGTACTCAGTGTGCTGGGTGCTCAGTGCTCAGGGTGCTGGGTGCTCAGTACTCAGGGTGCTGGGTGCTCAGTACTCAGGGTGCTGGGTGCTCAGTACTCAGGGTGCAGGGTGCTCAGTGCTCTGGGTGCTTGGTGCTCAGTACTCAGGGTGCTGGGTGCTCAGTGCTCAGGGTGCTGGGTGCTCAGTGCTCAGGGTGCTCAGTGCTCAGTACTCAGGGTGCTCGGTGCTCAGTGCACAGGGTGCTCAGTGCTCAGTGCTCGGGGTGCTGGGTGCACGGGGTGCTGGGTGCTCAGTGCTCAGGGTGCTGTGTGCTCAGTACTCAGTGTGCTGGGTCCTCAGTGCTCAGGGTGCTGGGTGCTCAGTACTCAGGGTGCTGGGTACTCAGTGCTCAGGGTGCTCGGTGCTCAGTACTCGGGGTGCTGGGTGCTCATTCTCAGGGTACTGGGTGCTCAGTGCTCGGGGTGCTGGGTGCTCAGTACTCAGGGTGCTGTGTGCTCAGTGCTCAGGTTGCTGGGTGCTCAGTACTCAGGGTGCTTGGTGCTCAGTGCTCAGGGTGCTGGGTGCTCAGTACTCAGGGTGATGTGAGCTCAGTGCTCAGGGTGATCGGTGCTCATTACTCATGGTGCTGGGTGCTCAGTGCTCAGGGTGCTGGGTGCTCAGTGCTCAGGGTGCTGGGTGCTCAGTCCTCGGGGTGCTCCGTACTCAGTGATCAGGGTGCTGGTTGCTCAGTACTCAGGGTGCTCGGTGCTCAGTACTCAGGGTTCTCAGTGCTCAGTACTCAGGGTGCTGGGTACTCATTGCTCAGGGTGCAGGGTGCTCAGTACTCAGGGTGCTCAGTGCTCAGTACTCGGGGTGCTTGGTGCTCAGTACTCAGGGTGCTCAGTGCTCAGTACTCATGGTGCTGGGTGCTCAGTGCTCAGGGTGCTCAGTGCTCAGTGCTCGGGTGCTGGGTGCTCAATGCTCGGGGCGCTAGGTGCTCAGTGCTCGGGGTGCTGGGTGCTCAGTACTCGGGGTGCTGGGTGCTCAGTACTCAGGGTGCTCAGTGCTCAGTACTCATGGTGCTGGGTGCTCAGTGCTCAGGGTGCTCAGTGATCAGTGCTCGGGGTGCTGGGTGCTCAATGCTCGGGGCGCTAGGTGCTCATTCTCAGGGTGCTGGGTGCTCAGTGCTCAGGGTGCTGGGTGCTCAGTACTCAGGGTGCTCAGTGCTCAGGGTGCTGGGTGCTCAGAACTCAGGGTGCTGGGTGCTCAGTACTCAGGGTGCTGGGTGCTCAGTACTCAGGGTTCTTGGTGCTCAGTACTCATGGTGCTGGGTGCTCAGTGCTCAGGGTGCTCGGTTCTCAGTACTCATGGTGCTGGGTGCTCATTCTCAGGGTGCTGGGTGCTCAGTACTCAGGTTGCTCAGTACTCTGGGTACTCGGTGCTCATTACTCATGGTGCTGGGTGCTCAGTACTCAGGGTGTTCGGTGCTCAGTTCTCAGGGTGCTCGGTGCTCAGTTCTCAGGGTGCTCAGTGTTTGGGGTGCTGGGTGCTCAGTGCTCAGGGTGTTGGGTGCTCAGTGCTCAGGGTGCTGGGTGCTCAGTACTCAGTGCTCAGGATGCTGGGTGCTCAGTGCTCATGGTGCTGGGTGCTCAGTGCTCAGGGTGCTCAGTGCTCAGTACTCAGGGTGCTGGGTGCTCAGTACTCAGGGTGCTGGGTGCTCAGTGCTCGGGGTGCCCGGTGCTCAGTGCTCGGGGTGCTCGGTGCTCAGTTCTCAGGGTGCTGGGTGCTCAGTACTCAAGGTGCTGGGTGCTCAGTGCTGGGTGCTCAGTGCTCCGGGTGCTGGGTGCTCAGTGCTCGGGGTGCTGGGTGCTCAGTACACAGGGTGGTCGGTGCTCAGTACTCAGGGTGCTGGGTGCTCAGTGCTCGGGGTGCTGGGTGGTCTGTACTCAGGGTGCTGGGTGCTCAGTGCTCGGGGTGCTCGGTGCTCAGTACGTTGGGTGCTCAGTACTCAGGGTGCTGGGTGCTCAGTGCTCAGGGTGCTGGGTGCTCAGTGCTCAGGGTGCTGGGTGCTCAGTGCTCAGGGTGCTGGGTGCTCAGTGCTCAGGGTGTTGGGTTCTCAGTGCTCAGGGTGCTGGGTGCTCAGTGCTCTGGGTGCTTGGTGCTCAGTACTCAGGGTGCTGGGTGCTCAGTGCTCAGGGTGCTGGGTGCTCAGTGCTCAGGGTGCTCAGTGCTCAGTACTCAGGGTGCTCGGTGCTCAGTGCACAGGGTGATCAGTGCTCAGTGCTCGGGGTGCTGGGTGCTCAGTGTTCGGGGTGCTGGGTGCTCAGTGCTCAGGGTGCTGGGTGCTCAGTACTCAGTGTGCTGGGTGCTCAGTGCTCAGGGTGCTGGGTGCTCAGTACTCAGGGTGCTGGGTACTCAGTGCTCAGGGTGCTCGGTGCTCAGTACTCGGGGTGCTGGGTGCTCATTCTCAGGGTGCTGGGTGCTCAGTGCTCGGGGTGCTGGGTGCTCAGTACTCAGGGTGCTGGGTGCTCAGTGCTCGGGGTGCTGGGTGCTCAGTACTCAGGGTGCTGGGTGCTCAGTGCTCAGGGTGCTCAGTGCTCAGTACTCAGGGTGCTGGGTGCTCAGTACTCAGGGTGCTGGGTGCTCAGTGCTCGGGGTGCCCGGTGCTCAGTGCTCGGGGTGCTCGGTGCTCAGTTCTCAGGGTGCTGGCTGCTCAGTACTCAAGGTGCTGGGTGCTCAGTGCTGGGTGCTCAGTGCTCCGGGTGCTGGGTGCTCAGTGCTCGGGGTGCTGGGTGCTCAGTACTCAGGGTGCTCGGTGCTCAGTACTCAGGGTGCTGGGTGCTCAGTGCTCGGGGTGCTGGGTGCTCAGTACTCAGGGTGCTGGGTGCTCAGTGCTCGGGGTGCTCGGTGCTCAGTACGTTGGGTGCTCAGTACTCAGGGTGCTGGGTGCTCAGTGCTCAGGGTGCTGGGTGCTCAGTGCTCAGCGTGCTGGGTGCTCAGTGCTCAGGGTGCTGGGTGCTCAGTGCTCAGGGTGCTGGGTTCTCAGTGCTCAGGGTGCTGGGTGCTCAGTGCTCTGGGTGCTGGGTGCTCAGTGCTCAGGGTGCTCAGTGCTCAGTACTCAGGGTGCTCGGTGCTCAGAGCACAGGGTGCTCAGTGCTCAGTGCTCGGGGTGCTGGGTGCTCAGTGCTCAGGGTGCTGGGTCCTCAGTGCTCAGGGTGCTGGGTGCTCAGTGCTCAGGGTGCTAAGTGCTCAGTACTCAGGGTGCTCGGTGCTCAGTGCACAGGGTACTCAGTGCTCAGTGCTCGGGGTGCTCGGTGCTCAGTGTTTGGGGTGCTGGGTGCTCAATACTCAGCGTGCTGGGTGCTCAATGCTGGGTGCTCAGTGCTCCGGGTGCTGGGTGATCAGTGCTCTGGGTGCTGGGTGCTCAGTGCTCAGGTTGCTGGTTGCTCAGTACACAGTGTGCTCAGTGCTCAGGGTGCTGGGTGCTCAGAACTCAGGGTGCTGTGTGCTCAGTACTCAGGGTGCTGGGTCCTCAGTACTCACGGTGCTTGGTGCTCAGTACTCATGGTGCTGGGTGCTCAGTGCTCAGGGTGCTGGGTGCTCAGTACTCATGGTGCTGGGTGCTCATTCTCGGGGTGCTGGGTGCTCAGTACTCAGGTTGCTCAGTACTCTGGGTACTCGGTGCTCAGTACTCATGGTGCTGGGTGCTCAGTACTCAAGGTGCTCGGTGCTCAGTTCTCAGGGTGCTCGGTGCTCAGTGTTTGGGGTGCTGGGTGCTCAGTACTCAGCGTGCTGGGTGCTCAGTGCTCAGGGTGCTGGGTGCTCAGGGCTCAGGGTGCTGGGTGCTCAGTACTCAGTGCTCAGGATGCTGGGGGCTCAGTGCTCAGGGTGCTGGGTACTCAGTGCTCAGGGTGCTCAGTGCTCAGTACTCAGGGTGCTGGGTGCTCAGTACTCAGGGTGCTGGGTGCTCAGTGCTCGGTGTACCCGGTGCTCAGTGCTCGGGGTGCTCGGTGCTCAGTTCTCAGGGAGCTGGGTGCTCAGTACTCAGGGTGCTGGGTGCTCAGTGCTGGGTGCTCAGTGCTCCGGGTGCTGGGTGCTCAGTGCTCGTGGTGCTGGGTGCTCAGTACTCAGGCTGCTCGGTGCTCAGTACTCAGGGTGCTGGGTGCTCAGTGCTCGGGGTGCTGGGTGCTCAGTACTCAGGGTGCTGGGTGCTCAGTGCTCGGGGTGCTCGGTGCTCAGTACGTTGGGTGCTCAATACTCAGGGTGCTGGGTGCTCAGTGCTCAGGGTGCTGGGTGCTCAGTGCTCAGGGTGCTGGGTGCTCAGTGCTCAGGGTGCTGGGTTCTCAGTGCTCAGGGTGCTGGGTGGACAGTGCTCAGGGTGCTTGGTGCTCAGTACTCAGGGTGCTTGGTGCTCAGTGCTCAGGGTGCTGGGTGCTCAGTGCTCGGTGTGCAGGGTGCTCAGTACTCAGGGTGCTGGTTGCTCAGTACTCGGGGTGCTGGGTGCTCAGTGCTCAGCGTGCTGGGTGCTCAGTACTCAGGGTGCTCGGTGCTCAGTGCTTGGGGTGCTGGGTGCTCAGTACTCAGGGTGCTCGGTGCTCAGTACTCAGGGTTCCCAGTGCTCAGTACACAGGGTGCTGGGTACTCAGTGCTCAGGGTGCTGGGTGCTCAGTACTCAGGGTGCTCAGTGCTCAGTACTCGGGGTGCTTGGTGCTCAGTACTCAGGGTGCTCAGTGCTCAGTACTCAGGGTGCTGGGTTCTCAGTGCTCGGGGCGCTGGGTGCTCAGCGCTCGGGGTGCTGGGTGCTCAGTACTCAGGGTGCTGGGTGCTCAGTGCTCAGCGTGCTGGGTGCTCAGTACTCAGGGTGCTCGGTGCTCAGTGCTTGGGGTGCTGGGTGCTCAGTACTCAGGGTGCTCGCTGCTCAGTACTCAGGGTTCTCAGTGCTCAGTACTCAGGGTGCTGGGTACTCAATGCTCAGGGTGCTGGGTGCTCAGTACTCAGGGTGCTCAGTGCTCAGTACTCAGGGTGCTTGGTGCTCAGTACTCAGGGTGCTCAGTGCTCAGTACTCGGGGTGCTGGGTGCTCAGTGCTCAGGGTGCTCAGTGCTCAGTACTCAGTGCTCAGGGTGCTCAGTGCTCAGTGCTCAGGGTGCTGGGTGTTCAGTACTCAGGGTGCTGGGTGCTCAGTACTCAGGGTGGTGGGTGCTCAGTGCTCAGGGTCCTGGGTGCTCAGTGCTCAGGATGCTGGGTGCTCAGTACTCAGGGTACTGGGTACACAGTACTCAGGGTGCTCGGTGCTCAGTACTCAGGGTGCTGGGTGCTCAGTGCCCAGGGTGCTGGGTGCTCAGTACTCAGGCTGCTGGGTGCTCAGTACTCAGGGTGCTGGGTGCTCAGTGCTCAGGGTGCTGGGTGCTCAGTACTCAGGGTGCTGGGTGCTCAGAGCTCGGGGTGCTGGGTGCTCAGTGCTCAGGTTGATCGGTGCTCAGTACTCTGGGTGCTGGGTGCTCAGTACACAGGGTGCTGGGTGCTCAGTCCTCAAGGTGCTCAGTACTCAGGGTGCTTGGTGCTCAGTGCTCAGTACTCAGGGTGCTCAGTACTCAGGGTGCTGGGTGCTCAGTGCTCAGGGTGCTGGGTGCTCAGTGCTCAGGGTGCTGGGTGCTCAGTCCTCAGGGTGCTCAGTGCTCAGGGTGCTGGGTGCTTAGTGCTCGCGGTGCTCGGTGCTCAGAACTCAGGGTGCTGGGTGCTCAGTACTCAGGGTGCTGGTTGCTCAGTGCTCAGGATG
Organism: Microtus oregoni; assembly: GCF_018167655.1. NCBI lineage: Eukaryota > Metazoa > Chordata > Mammalia > Rodentia > Cricetidae > Microtus > Microtus oregoni. The sequence goes on along the minus strand of NW_024543536.1, from coordinate 66,988 downwards.
CTGGGTGCTCAGTGCTCATGGTGCTGGGTGCTCAGTGCTCAGGGTGCTCAGTGCTCAGTACTCAGGGTGCTGGGTGCTCAGTACTCAGGGTGCTGGGTGCTCAGTGCTCGGGGTGCCCGGTGCTCAGTGCTCGGGGTGCTCGGTGCTCAGTTCTCAGGGTGCTGGGTGCTCAGTACTCAAGGTGCTGGGTGCTCAGTGCTGGGTGCTCAGTGCTCCGGGTGCTGGGTGCTCAGTGCTCGGGGTGCTGGGTGCTCAGTACACATGGTGGTCGGTGCTCAGTACTCAGGGTGCTGGGTGCTCAGTGCTCGGGGTGCTGGGTGGTCTGTACTCAGGGTGCTGGGTGCTCAGTGCTCGGGGTGCTCGGTGCTCAGTACGTTGGGTGCTCAGTACTCAGGGTGCTGGGTGCACAGTGCTCAGGGTGCTGGGTGCTCAGTGCTCAGGGTGCTGGGTGCTCAGTGCTCAGGGTGCTGGGTGCTCAGTGCTCAGGGTGTTGGGTTCTCAGTGCTCAGGGTGCTGCGTGCTCAGTGCTCTGTGTGCTTGGTGCTCAGTACTCAGGGTGCTGGGTGCTCAGTGCTCAGGGTGCTGGCTGCTCAGTGCTCAGGCTGCTCAGTGCTCAGTACTCAGGGTGCTCGGTGCTCAGTGCACAGGGTGCTCAGTGCTCAGTGCTCGGGGTGCTGGGTGCTCAGTGTTCGGGGTGCTGGGTGCTCAGTGCTCAGGGTGCTGGGTGCTCAGTACTCAGTGTGCTCGGTGCTCAGTGCTCAGGGTGCTGGGTGCTCAGTACTCAGGGTGCTGGGTACTCAGTGCTCAGGGTGCTCGGTGCTCAGTACTCGGGGTGCTGGGTGCTCATTCTCAGGGTGCTGGGGGCTCAGTGCTCGGGGTGCTGGGTGCTCAGTACTCAGGGTGCTGGGTGCTCAGTGCTCAGGGTGCTGGGTGCTCAGGACTCAGGTGCTGGGTGCTCAGTGCTCAGGGTGCTCAGTGCTCAGTACTCAGGGTGCTGGGAGCTCAGTACTCAGGGTGCTGGGTGCTCAGTGCTCGGGGTGCCCGGTGCTCAGTGCTCGGGGTGCTCGGTGCTCAGTTCTCAGGGTGCTGGCTGCTCAGTACTCAAGGTGCTGGGTGCTCAGTGCTGGGTGCTCAGTGCTCCGGGTGCTGGGTGCTCAGTGCTCGGGGTGCTGGGTGCTCAGTACTCAGGGTGCTCGGTGCTCAGTACTCAGGGTGCTGGGTGCTCAGTGCTCGGGGTGCTGGGTGCTCAGTACTCAGGGTGCTGGGTGCTCAGTGCTCGGGGTGCTCGGTGCTCAGTACGTTGGGTGCTCAGTACTCAGGGTGCTGGGTGCTCAGTGCTCAGGGTGCTGGGTGCTCAGTGCTCAGGGTGCTGGGTGCTCAGTGCTCAGGGTGCTGGGTGCTCAGTGCTCAGGGTGCTGGGTCCTCAGTGCTCAGGGTGCTCGGTGCTCAGTGCTCAGGGTGCTAAGTGCTCAGTACTCAGGGTGCTCGGTGCTCAGTGCACAGGGTACTCAGTGCTCAGTGCTCGGCGTGCTGGGTGCTCAGTGCTCGGGGTGCTGGGTGCTCAGTGCTCATGGTGCTGTTTGCTCAGTACTCAGTGTGCTCAGTGCTCAGGGTGCTGGGTGCTCAGAAGTCAGGGTGCTGGGTGCTCAGTTCTCAGGGTGCTGGGTGCTCAGTACTCAGGGTGCTTGGTGCTCAGTACACATGGTGCTGGGTGCTCAGTGCTCAGGGTGCTCGGTGCTCAGTACTCATGGTGCTGGGTGCTCATTCTCGGGGTGCTGGGTGCTCAGTACTCAGGTTGCTCAGTACTCTGGGTACTCGGTGCTCAGTACTAATGGTGCTGGGTGCTCAGTACTCAGGGTGCTCGGTGCTCAGTTCTCAGGGTGCTCGGTGCTCAGTGTTTGGGGTGCTGGGTGCTCAATACTCAGCGTGCTGGGTGCTCAATGCTGGGTGCTCAGTGCTCCGGGTGCTGGTTGCTCAGTGCTCTGGGTGCTGGGTGCTCAGTGCTCAGGGTGCTGTTTGCTCAGTACACAGTGTGCTCAGTGCTCAGGGTGCTGGGTGCTCAGAACTCAGGGTGCTGGGTGCTCAGTACTCAGGGTGCTGGGTCCTCAGTACTCAGGGTGCTTGGTGCTCAGTACTCATGGTGCTGGGTGCTCAGTGCTCAGGGTGCTGGGTGCTCAGTACTCATGGTGCTGGGTGCTCATTCTCGGGGTGCTGGGTGCTCAGTACTCAGGTTGCTCAGTACTCTGGGTACTCGGTGGTCAGTACTCATGGTGCTGGGTGCTCAGTACTCAAGGTGCTCGGTGCTCAGTTCTCAGGGTGCTCGGTGCTCAGTGTTTGGGGTGCTGGGTGCTCAGTACTCAGCGTGCTGGGTGCTCAGTGCTCAGGGTGCTGGGTGCTCAGGGCTCAGGGTGCTGGGTGCTCAGTACTCAGTGCTCAGGATGCTGGGGGCTCAGTGCTCAGGGTGCTGGGTACTCAGTGCTCAGGGTGCTCAGTGCTCAGTACTCAGGGTGCTGGGTGCTCAGTACTCAGGGTGCTGGGTGCTCAGTGCTCGGTGTACACGGTGCTCAGTGCTCGGGGTGCTCGGTGCTCAGTTCTCAGGGAGCTGGGTGCTCAGTACTCAGGGTGCTGGGTGCTCAGTGCTGGGTGCTCAGTGCTCCGGGTGCTGGGTGCTCAGTGCTCGGGGTGCTGGGTGCTCAGTACTCAGGGTGCTCGGTGCTCAGTACTCAGGGTGCTGGGTGCTCAGTGCTCGGCTTGCTGGGTGCTCAGTACTCAGGGTGCTGGGTGCTCAGTGCTCGGGGTGCTCGGTGCTCAGTACGTTGGGTGCTCAGTACTCAGGGTGTTGGGTGCTCAGTGCTCAGGGTGCTGGGTGCTCAGTGCTCAGGGTGCTGGGTGCTCAGTGCTCAGGGTGCTGGGTTCTCAGTGCTCAGGGTGCTGGGTGGTCAGTGCTCAGGGTGCTTGGTGCTCAGTACTCAGGGTGTTGGTGCTCAGTGCTCAGGGGGCTGGGTGCTCAGTGCTCGGGGTGCAGGGTGCTCAGTACTCAGGGTGCTGGTTGCTCAGTACTCGGGGTGCTGGGTGCTCAGTGCTCAGCGTGCTGGGTGCTCAGTACTCAGGGTGCTCGGTGCTCAGTGCTTGGGGTGCTGGGTGCTCAGTACTCAGGGTTCTCGGTGCTCAGTACTCAGGGTTCCCAGTGCTCAGTACACAGGGTGCTGGGTACTCAGTGCTCAGGGTGCTGGGTGCTCAGTACTCAGGGTGCTCAGTGCTCAGTACTCGGGGTGCTTGGTGCTCAGTACTCAGGGTGCTCAGTGCTCAGTACTCAGGGTGCTGGGTTCTCAGTGCTCGGGGCGCTGGGTGCTCAGCGCTCGGGTTGCTGGGTGCTCAGTACTCGGGGTGCTGGGTGCTCAGTGCTCAGCGTGCTGGGTGCTCAGTACTCAGGGTGCTCGGTGCTCAGTGCTTGGGGTGCTGGGTGCTCAGTACTCAGGGTGCTCGGTCCTCAGTACTCAGGGTTCTCAGTGCTCAGTACTCAGGGTGCTGGGTACTCAATGCTCAGGGTGCTGGGTGCTCAGTACTCAGGGTGCTCAGTGCTCAGTACTTGGGGTGCTTGGTGCTCAGTACTCAGGGTGCTCAGTGCTCAGTACTCGGGGTGCTGGGTGCTCAGTGCTCAGGGTGCTCAGTGCTCAGTACTCAGTGCTCAGGGTGCTCAGTGCTCAGTGCTCAGGGTGCTGGGTGTTCAGTACTCAGGGTGCTGGGTGCTCAGTACTCAGGGTGGTGGGTGCTCAGTGCTCAGGGTCCTGGGTGCTCAGTGCTCAGGATGCTGGGTGCTCAGTACTCAGGGTACTGGGAACTCAGTACTCAGGGTGGTCGGTGCTCAGTACTCAGGGTGCTGGGTGCTCAGTGCCCAGGGTGCTGGGTGCTCAGTACTCAGGGTGCTGGGTGCTCAGTACTCAGGGTGCTGGGTGCTCAGTGCTCAGGGTGCTGGGTGCTCAGTACTCAGTGTGCTGGGTGCTCAGAGCTCGGGGTGCTGGGTGCTCAGTGCTCAGGTTGATTGGTGCTCAGTACTCAGGGTGCTGGGTGCTCAGTACACAGGGTGCTGGGTGCTCAGTCCTCAAGGTGCTCAGTACACAGGGTGCTTGGTGCTCAGTGCTCAGTACTCAGGGTGCTCAGTACTCAGGGTGCTCAGTGCTCAGTACTCGGGGTGCTTGGTGCTCAGTACTCAGGGTGCTCAGTGCTCAGTACTCATGGTGCTGGGTGCTCAGTGCTCAGGGTGCTCAGTGCTCAGTGCTCGGGTGCTGGGTGCTCAATGCTCGGGGCGCTAGGTGCTCAGTGCTCGGGGTGCTGGGTGCTCAGTACTCGGGGTGCTGGGTGCTCAGTACTCAGGGTGCTCAGTGCTCAGTACTCATGGTGCTGGGTGCTCAGTGCTCAGGGTGCTCAGTGCTCAGTGCTCGGGGTGCTGGGTGCTCAATGCTCGGGGCGCTAGGTGCTCATTCTCAGGGTGCTGGGTGCTCAGTGCTCAGGGTGCTGGGTGCTCAGTACTCAGGGTGCTGGGTGCTCAGTGCTCAGGGTGCTGGTTGCTCAGTACTCAGTGTGCTCAGTGCTCAGGGTGCTGGGTGCTCAGAACTCAGGGTGCTGGGTGCTCAGTACTCAGGGTGCTGGGTGCTCAGTACTCAGGGTTCTTGGTGCTCAGTACTCATGGTGCTGGGTGCTCAGTGCTCAGGGTGCTCGGTTCTCAGTACTCATGGTGCTGGGTGCTCATTCTCAGGGTGCTGGGTGCTCAGTACTCAGGTTGCTCAGTACTCTGGGTACTCGGTGCTCATTACTCATGGTGCTGGGTGCTCAGTACTCAGGGTGTTCGGTGCTCAGTTCTCAGGGTGCTCGGTGCTCAGTTCTCAGGGTGCTCAGTGTTTGGGGTGCTGGGTGCTCAGTGCTCAGGGTGTTGGGTGCTCAGTGCTCAGGGTGCTGGGTGCTCAGTACTCAGTGCTCAGGATGCTGGGTGCTCAGTGCTCATGGTGCTGGGTGCTCAGTGCTCAGGGTGCTCAGTGCTCAGTACTCAGGGTGCTGGGTGCTCAGTACTCAGGGTGCTGGGTGCTCAGTGCTCGGGGTGCCCGGTGCTCAGTGCTCGGGGTGCTCGGTGCTCAGTTCTCAGGGTGCTGGGTGCTCAGTACTCAAGGTGCTGGGTGCTCAGTGCTGGGTGCTCAGTGCTCCGGGTGCTGGGTGCTCAGTGCTCGGGGTGCTGGGTGCTCAGTACACAGGGTGGTCTGTGCTCAGTACTCAGGGTGCTGGGTGCTCAGTGCTCGGGGTGCTGGGTGGTCTGTACTCAGGGTGCTGGGTGCTCAGTGCTCGGGGTGCTCGGTGCTCAGTACGTTGGGTGCTCAGTACTCAGGGTGCTGGGTGCTCAGTGCTCAGGGTGCTGGGTGCTCAGTGCTCAGGGTGCTGGGTGCTCAGTGCTCAGGGTGCTGGGTGCTCAGTGCTCAGGGTGTTGGGTTCTCAGTGCTCAGGGTGCTGGGTGCTCAGTGCTCTGGGTGCTTGGTGCTCAGTACTCAGGGTGCTGGGTGCTCAGTGCTCAGGGTGCTGGGTGCTCAGTGCTCAGGGTGCTCAGTGCTCAGTACTCAGGGTGCTCGGTGCTCAGTGCACAGGGTGATCAGTGCTCAGTGCTCGGGGTGCTGGGTGCTCAGTGTTCGGGGTGCTGGGTGCTCAGTGCTCAGGGTGCTGGGTGCTCAGTACTCAGTGTGCTGGGTGCTCAGTGCTCAGGGTGCTGGGTGCTCAGTACTCAGGGTGCTGGGTACTCAGTGCTCAGGGTGCTCGGTGCTCAGTACTCGGGGTGCTGGGTGCTCATTCTCAGGGTGCTGGGTGCTCAGTGCTCGGGGTGCTGGGTGCTCAGTACTCAGGGTGCTGGGTGCTCAGTGCTCGGGGTGCTGGGTGCTCATTCTCAGGGTGCTGGGTGCTCAGTGCTCGGGGTGCTCGGTGATCAGTACTCAGGGTGCTGGGTGCTCAGTGCTCAGGGAGCTGGGTGCTCAGTGCTCAGGGTGCTCAGTGCTCAGTACTCAGGGTGCTGGGTGCTCAGTACTCAGGGTGCTGGGTGCTCAGTGCTCGGGGTGCCCGGTGCTCAGTGCTCGGGGTGCTCGGTGCTCAGTTCTCAGGGTGCTGGCTGCTCAGTACTCAAGGTGCTGGGTGCTCAGTGCTGGGTGCTCAGTGCTCCGGGTGCTGGGTGCTCAGTGCTCGGGGTGCTGGGTGCTCAGTACTCAGGGTGCTCGGTGCTCAGTACTCAGGGTGCTGGGTGCTCAGTGCTCGGGGTGCTGGGTGCTCAGTACTCAGGGTGCTGGGTGCTCAGTGCTCGGGGTGCTCGGTGCTCAGTACGTTGGGTGCTCAGTACTCAGGGTGCTGGGTGCTCAGTGCTCAGGGTGCTGGGTGCTCAGTGCTCAGCGTGCTGGGTGCTCAGTGCTCAGGGTGCTGGGTGCTCAGTGCTCAGGGTGCTGGGTTCTCAGTGCTCAGGGTGCTGGGTGCTCAGTGCTCTGGGTGCTGGGTGCTCAGTGCTCAGGGTGCTCAGTGCTCAGTACTCAGGGTGCTCGGTGCTCAGAGCACAGGGTGCTCAGTGCTCAGTGCTCGGGGTGCTGGGTGCTCAGTGCTCAGGGTGCTGGGTCCTCAGTGCTCAGGGTGCTGGGTGCTCAGTGCTCAGGGTGCTAAGTGCTCAGTACTCAGGGTGCTCGGTGCTCAGTGCACAGGGTACTCAGTGCTCAGTGCTCGGGGTGCTCGGTGCTCAGTGTTTGGGGTGCTGGGTGCTCAATACTCAGCGTGCTGGGTGCTCAATGCTGGGTGCTCAGTGCTCCGGGTGCTGGGTGCTCAGTGCTCTGGGTGCTGGGTGCTCAGTGCTCAGGGTGCTGGTTGCTCAGTACACAGTGTGCTCAGTGCTCAGGGTGCTGGGTGCTCAGAACTCAGGGTGCTGTGTGCTCAGTACTCAGGGTGCTGGGTCCTCAGTACTCACGGTGCTTGGTGCTCAGTACTCATGGTGCTGGGTGCTCAGTGCTCAGGGTGCTGGGTGCTCAGTACTCATGGTGCTGGGTGCTCATTCTCGGGGTGCTGGGTGCTCAGTACTCAGGTTGCTCAGTACTCTGGGTACTCGGTGCTCAGTACTCATGGTGCTGGGTGCTCAGTACTCAAGGTGCTCGGTGCTCAGTTCTCAGGGTGCTCGGTGCTCAGTGTTTGGGGTGCTGGGTGCTCAGTACTCAGCGTGCTGGGTGCTCAGTGCTCAGGGTGCTGGGTGCTCAGGGCTCAGGGTGCTGGGTGCTCAGTACTCAGTGCTCAGGATGCTGGGGGCTCAGTGCTCAGGGTGCTGGGTACTCAGTGCTCAGGGTGCTCAGTGCTCAGTACTCAGGGTGCTGGGTGCTCAGTACTCAGGGTGCTGGGTGCTCAGTGCTCGGTGTACCCGGTGCTCAGTGCTCGGGGTGCTCGGTGCTCAGTTCTCAGGGAGCTGGGTGCTCAGTACTCAGGGTGCTGGGTGCTCAGTGCTGGGTGCTCAGTGCTCCGGGTGCTGGGTGCTCAGTGCTCGTGGTGCTGGGTGCTCAGTACTCAGGCTGCTCGGTGCTCAGTACTCAGGGTGCTGGGTGCTCAGTGCTCGGGGTGCTGGGTGCTCAGTACTCAGGGTGCTGGGTGCTCAGTGCTCGGGGTGCTCGGTGCTCAGTACGTTGGGTGCTCAATACTCAGGGTGCTGGGTGCTCAGTGCTCAGGGTGCTGGGTGCTCAGTGCTCAGGGTGCTGGGTGCTCAGTGCTCAGGGTGCTGGGTTCTCAGTGCTCAGGGTGCTGGGTGGACAGTGCTCAGGGTGCTTGGTGCTCAGTACTCAGGGTGCTTGGTGCTCAGTGCTCAGGGTGCTGGGTGCTCAGTGCTCGGTGTGCAGGGTGCTCAGTACTCAGGGTGCTGGTTGCTCAGTACTCGGGGTGCTGGGTGCTCAGTGCTCAGCGTGCTGGGTGCTCAGTACTCAGGGTGCTCGGTGCTCAGTGCTTGGGGTGCTGGGTGCTCAGTACTCAGGGTGCTCGGTGCTCAGTACTCAGGGTTCCCAGTGCTCAGTACACAGGGTGCTGGGTACTCAGTGCTCAGGGTGCTGGGTGCTCAGTACTCAGGGTGCTCAGTGCTCAGTACTCGGGGTGCTTGGTGCTCAGTACTCAGGGTGCTCAGTGCTCAGTACTCAGGGTGCTGGGTTCTCAGTGCTCGGGGCGCTGGGTGCTCAGCGCTCGGGGTGCTGGGTGCTCAGTACTCGGGGTGCTGGGTGCTCAGTGCTCAGCGTGCTGGGTGCTCAGTACTCAGGGTGCTCGGTGCTCAGTGCTTGGGGTGCTGGGTGCTCAGTACTCAGGGTGCTCGCTGCTCAGTACTCAGGGTTCTCAGTGCTCAGTACTCAGGGTGCTGGGTACTCAATGCTCAGGGTGCTGGGTGCTCAGTACTCAGGGTGCTCAGTGCTCAGTACTCGGGGTGCTTGGTGCTCAGTACTCAGGGTGCTCAGTGCTCAGTACTCGGGGTGCTGGGTGCTCAGTGCTCAGGGTGCTCAGTGCTCAGTACTCAGTGCTCAGGGTGCTCAGTGCTCAGTGCTCAGGGTGCTGGGTGTTCAGTACTCAGGGTGCTGGGTGCTCAGTACTCAGGGTGGTAGGTGCTCAGTGCTCAGGGTCCTGGGTGCTCAGTGCTCAGGATGCTGGGTGCTCAGTACTCAGGGTACTGGGTACTCAGTACTCAGGGTGCTCGGTGCTCAGTACTCAGGGTGCTGGGTGCTCAGTGCCCAGGGTGCTGGGTGCTCAGTACTCAGGGTGCTGGGTGCTCAGTACTCAGGGTGCTGGGTGCTCAGTGCTCAGGGTGCAGGGTGCTCAGTACTCAGGGTGCTGGGTGCTCAGAGCTCGGGGTGCTGGGTGCTCAGTGCTCAGGTTGATCGGTGCTCAGTACTCTGGGTGCTGGGTGCTCAGTACACAGGGTGCTGGGTGCTCAGTCCTCAAGGTGCTCAGTACTCAGGGTGCTTGGTGCTCAGTGCTCAGTACTCAGGGTGCTCAGTACTCAGGGTGCTGGGTGCTCAGTGCTCAGGGTGCTGGGTGCTCAGTGCTCAGGTTGCTGGGTGCTCAGTCCTCAGGGTGCTCAGTGCTCAGGGTGCTGGGTGCTTAGTGCTCGCGGTGCTCGGTGCTCAGAACTCAGGGTGCTGGGTGCTCAGTACTCAGGGTGCTGGTTGCTCAGTGCTCAGGATGCTGGGTGCTCAGTGCTCATGGTGCTGGGTGCTCAGTGCTCAGGGTGCTCAGTGCTCAGTACTCAGGGTGCTGGGTGCTCAGTACTCAGGGTGCTGGGTGCTCAGTGCTCGGGGTGCCCGGTGCTCAGTGCTCGGGGTGCTCGGTGCTCAGTTCTCAGGGTGCTGGGTGCTCAGTACTCAAGGTGCTGGGTGCTCAGTGCTGGGTGCTCAGTGCTCCGGGTGCTGGGTGCTCAGTGCTCGGGGTGCTGGGTGCTCAGTACACATGGTGGTCGGTGCTCAGTACTCAGGGTGCTGGGTGCTCAGTGCTCGGGGTGCTGGGTGGTCTGTACTCAGGGTGCTGGGTGCTCAGTGCTCGGGGTGCTCGGTGCTCAGTACGTTGGGTGCTCAGTACTCAGGGTGCTGGGTGCACAGTGCTCAGGGTGCTGGGTGCTCAGTGCTCAGGGTGCTGGGTGCTCAGTGCTCAGGGTGCTGGGTGCTCAGTGCTCAGGGTGTTGGGTTCTCAGTGCTCAGGGTGCTGCGTGCTCAGTGCTCTGTGTGCTTGGTGCTCAGTACTCAGGGTGCTGGGTGCTCAGTGCTCAGGGTGCTGGCTGCTCAGTGCTCAGGCTGCTCAGTGCTCAGTACTCAGGGTGCTCGGTGCTCAGTGCACAGGGTGCTCAGTGCTCAGTGCTCGGGGTGCTGGGTGCTCAGTGTTCGGGGTGCTGGGTGCTCAGTGCTCAGGGTGCTGGGTGCTCAGTACTCAGTGTGCTCGGTGCTCAGTGCTCAGGGTGCTGGGTGCTCAGTACTCAGGGTGCTGGGTACTCAGTGCTCAGGGTGCTCGGTGCTCAGTACTCGGGGTGCTGGGTGCTCATTCTCAGGGTGCTGGGGGCTCAGTGCTCGGGGTGCTGGGTGCTCAGTACTCAGGGTGCTGGGTGCTCAGTGCTCAGGGTGCTGGGTGCTCAGTACTCAGGTGCTGGGTGCTCAGTGCTCAGGGTGCTCAGTGCTCAGTACTCAGGGTGCTGGGAGCTCAGTACTCAGGGTGCTGGGTGCTCAGTGCTCGGGGTGCCCGGTGCTCAGTGCTCGGGGTGCTCGGTGCTCAGTTCTCAGGGTGCTGGCTGCTCAGTACTCAAGGTGCTGGGTGCTCAGTGCTGGGTGCTCAGTGCTCCGGGTGCTGGGTGCTCAGTGCTCGGGGTGCTGGGTGCTCAGTACTCAGGGTGCTCGGTGCTCAGTACTCAGGGTGCTGGGTGCTCAGTGCTCGGGGTGCTGGGTGCTCAGTACTCAGGGTGCTGGGTGCTCAGTGCTCGGGGTGCTCGGTGCTCAGTACGTTGGGTGCTCAGTACTCAGGGTGCTGGGTGCTCAGTGCTCAGGGTGCTGGGTGCTCAGTGCTCAGGGTGCTGGGTGCTCAGTGCTCAGGGTGCTGGGTGCTCAGTGCTCAGGGTGCTGGGTCCTCAGTGCTCAGGGTGCTCGGTGCTCAGTGCTCAGGGTGCTAAGTGCTCAGTACTCAGGGTGCTCGGTGCTCAGTGCACAGGGTACTCAGTGCTCAGTGCTCGGCGTGCTGGGTGCTCAGTGCTCGGGGTGCTGGGTGCTCAGTGCTCGGGGGGCTGGGTGCTCAGTACTCAGGGTGCTTGGTGCTCAGTACTCATGGTGCTGGGTGCTCAGTGCTCATGGTGCTGGGTGCTCAGTGCTCAGGGTGCTCAGTGCTCAGTACTCAGGGTGCTGGGTGCTCAGTACTCAGGGTGCTGGGTGCTCAGTGCTCGGGGTGCCCGGTGCTCAGTGCTCGGGGTGCTCGGTGCTCAGTTCTCAGGGTGCTGGGTGCTCAGTACTCAAGGTGCTGGGTGCTCAGTGCTGGGTGCTCAGTGCTCCGGGTGCTGGGTGCTCAGTGCTCGGGGTGCTGGGTGCTCAGTACACATGGTGGTCGGTGCTCAGTACTCAGGGTGCTGGGTGCTCAGTGCTCGGGGTGCTGGGTGGTCTGTACTCAGGGTGCTGGGTGCTCAGTGCTCGGGGTGCTCGGTGCTCAGTACGTTGGGTGCTCAGTACTCAGGGTGCTGGGTGCACAGTGCTCAGGGTGCTGGGTGCTCAGTGCTCAGGGTGCTGGGTGCTCAGTGCTCAGGGTGCTGGGTGCTCAGTGCTCAGGGTGTTGGGTTCTCAGTGCTCAGGGTGCTGCGTGCTCAGTGCTCTGTGTGCTTGGTGCTCAGTACTCAGGGTGCTGGGTGCTCAGTGCTCAGGGTGCTGGCTGCTCAGTGCTCAGGCTGCTCAGTGCTCAGTACTCAGGGTGCTCGGTGCTCAGTGCACAGGGTGCTCAGTGCTCAGTGCTCGGGGTGCTGGGTGCTCAGTGTTCGGGGTGCTGGGTGCTCAGTGCTCAGGGTGCTGGGTGCTCAGTACTCAGTGTGCTCAGTGCTCAGTGCTCAGGGTGCTGGGTGCTCAGTACTCAGGGTGCTGGGTACTCAGTGCTCAGGGTGCTCGGTGCTCAGTACTCGGGGTGCTGGGTGCTCATTCTCAGGGTGCTGGGGGCTCAGTGCTCGGGGTGCTGGGTGCTCAGTACTCAGGGTGCTGGGTGCTCAGTGCTCAGGGTGCTGGGTGCTCAGTACTCAGGTGCTGGGTGCTCAGTGCTCAGGGTGCTCAGTGCTCAGTACTCAGGGTGCTGGGAGCTCAGTACTCAGGGTGCTGGGTGCTCAGTGCTCGGGGTGCCCGGTGCTCAGTGCTCGGGGTGCTCGGTGCTCAGTTCTCAGGGTGCTGGCTGCTCAGTACTCAAGGTGCTGGGTGCTCAGTGCTGGGTGCTCAGTGCTCCGGGTGCTGGGTGCTCAGTGCTCGGGGTGCTGGGTGCTCAGTACTCAGGGTGCTCGGTGCTCAGTACTCAGGGTGCTGGGTGCTCAGTGCTCGGGGTGCTGGGTGCTCAGTACTCAGGGTGCTGGGTGCTCAGTGCTCGGGGTGCTCGGTGCTCAGTACGTTGGGTGCTCAGTACTCAGGGTGCTGGGTGCTCAGTGCTCAGGGTGCTGGGTGCTCAGTGCTCAGGGTGCTGGGTGCTCAGTGCTCAGGGTGCTGGGTGCTCAGTGCTCAGGGTGCTGGGTCCTCAGTGCTCAGGGTGCTCGGTGCTCAGTGCTCAGGGTGCTAAGTGCTCAGTACTCAGGGTGCTCGGTGCTCAGTGCACAGGGTACTCAGTGCTCAGTGCTCGGCGTGCTGGGTGCTCAGTGCTCGGGGTGCTGGGTGCTCAGTGCTCATGGTGCTGTTTGCTCAGTACTCAGTGTGCTCAGTGCTCAGGGTGCTGGGTGCTCAGAAGTCAGGGTGCTGGGTGCTCAGTTCTCAGGGTGCTGGGTGCTCAGTACTCAGGGTGCTTGGTGCTCAGTACTCATGGTGCTGGGTGCTCAGTGCTCAGGGTGCTCGGTGCTCAGTACTCATGGTGCTGGGTGCTCATTCTCGGGGTGCTGGGTGCTCAGTACTCAGGTTGCTCAGTACTCTGGGTACTCGGTGCTCAGTACTAATGGTGCTGGGTGCTCAGTACTCAGGGTGCTCGGTGCTCAGTTCTCAGGGTGCTCGGTGCTCAGTGTTTGGGGTGCTGGGTGCTCAATACTCAGCGTGCTGGGTGCTCAATGCTGGGTGCTCAGTGCTCCGGGTGCTGGTTGCTCAGTGCTCTGGGTGCTGGGTGCTCAGTGCTCAGGGTGCTGTTTGCTCAGTACACAGTGTGCTCAGTGCTCAGGGTGCTGGGTGCTCAGAACTCAGGGTGCTGGGTGCTCAGTACTCAGGGTGCTGGGTCCTCAGTACTCAGGGTGCTTGGTGCTCAGTACTCATGGTGCTGGGTGCTCAGTGCTCAGGGTGCTGGGTGCTCAGTACTCATGGTGCTGGGTGCTCATTCTCGGGGTGCTGGGTGCTCAGTACTCAGGTTGCTCAGTACTCTGGGTACTCGGTGGTCAGTACTCATGGTGCTGGGTGCTCAGTACTCAAGGTGCTCGGTGCTCAGTTCTCAGGGTGCTCGGTGCTCAGTGTTTGGGGTGCTGGGTGCTCAGTACTCAGCGTGCTGGGTGCTCAGTGCTCAGGGTGCTGGGTGCTCAGGGCTCAGGGTGCTGGGTGCTCAGTACTCAGTGCTCAGGATGCTGGGGGCTCAGTGCTCAGGGTGCTGGGTACTCAGTGCTCAGGGTGCTCAGTGCTCAGTACTCAGGGTGCTGGGTGCTCAGTACTCAGGGTGCTGGGTGCTCAGTGCTCGGTGTACACGGTGCTCAGTGCTCGGGGTGCTCGGTGCTCAGTTCTCAGGGAGCTGGGTGCTCAGTACTCAGGGTGCTGGGTGCTCAGTGCTGGGTGCTCAGTGCTCCGGGTGCTGGGTGCTCAGTGCTCGGGGTGCTGGGTGCTCAGTACTCAGGGTGCTCGGTGCTCAGTACTCAGGGTGCTGGGTGCTCAGTGCTCGGGGTGCTGGGTGCTCAGTACTCAGGGTGCTGGGTGCTCAGTGCTCGGGGTGCTCGGTGCTCAGTACGTTGGGTGCTCAGTACTCAGGGTGCTGGGTGCTCAGTGCTCAGGGTGCTGGGTGCTCAGTGCTCAGGGTGCTGGGTGCTCAGTGCTCAGGGTGCTGGGTTCTCAGTGCTCAGGGTGCTGGGTGGTCAGTGCTCAGGGTCCTTGGTGCTCAGTACTCAGGGTGCTTGGTGCTCAGTGCTCAGGGTGCTGGGTGCTCAGTGCTCGGGGTGCAGGGTGCTCAGTACTCAGGGTGCTGGTTGCTCAGTACTCGGGGTGCTGGGTGCTCAGTGCTCAGCGTGCTGGGTGCTCAGTACTCAGGGTGCTCGGTGCTCAGTGCTTGGGGTGCTGGGTGCTCAGTACTCAGGGTTCTCGGTGCTCAGTACTCAGGGTTCCCAGTGCTCAGTACACAGGGTGCTGGGTACTCAGTGCTCAGGGTGCTGGGTGCTCAGTACTCAGGGTGCTCAGTGCTCAGTACTCGGGGTGCTTGGTGCTCAGTACTCAGGGTGCTCAGTGCTCAGTACTCAGGGTGCTGGGTTCTCAGTGCTCGGGGCGCTGGGTGCTCAGCGCTCGGGTTGCTGGGTGCTCAGTACTCGGGGTGCTGGGTGCTCAGTGCTCAGCGTGCTGGGTGCTCAGTACTCAGGGTGCTCGGTGCTCAGTGCTTGGGGTGCTGGGTGCTCAGTACTCAGGGTGCTCAGTGCTCAGTACTTGGGGTGCTTGGTGCTCAGTACTCAGGGTGCTCAGTGCTCAGTACTCGGGGTGCTGGGTGCTCAGTGCTCAGGGTGCTCAGTGCTCAGTACTCAGTGCTCAGGGTGCTCAGTGCTCAGTGCTCAGGGTGCTGGGTGTTCAGTACTCAGGGTGCTGGGTGCTCAGTACTCAGGGTGGTGGGTGCTCAGTGCTCAGGGTCCTGGGTGCTCAGTGCTCAGGATGCTGGGTGCTCAGTACTCAGGGTACTGGGTACTCAGTACTCAGGGTGCTCGGTGCTCAGTACTCAGGGTGCTGGGTGCTCAGTGCCCAGGGTGCTGGGTGCTCAGTACTCAGGGTGCTGGGTGCTCAGTACTCAGGGTGCTGGGTGCTCAGTGCTCAGGGTGCTGGGTGCTCAGTACTCAGTGTGCTGGGTGCTCAGAGCTCGGGGTGCTGGGTGCTCAGTGCTCAGGTTGATTGGTGCTCAGTACTCAGGGTGCTGGGTGCTCAGTACACAGGGTGCTGGGTGCTCAGTCCTCAAGGTGCTCAGTACACAGGGTGCTTGGTGCTCAGTGCTCAGTACTCAGGGTGCTCAGTACTCAGGGTGCTGGGTGCTCAGTGCTCAGGGTGCTGGGTGCTCAGTGCTCAGGGTGCTGGGTGCTCAGTCCTCAGGGTGCTCAGTGCTCAGGGTGCTGGGTGCTCAGTGCTCGCGGTGCTCGGTGCTCAGAACTCAGGGTGCTGGGTGCTCAGTACTCAGGGTGCTGGTTGCTCAGTGCTCAGGATGCTGGGTGCTCAGTGCTCATGGTGCTGGGTGCTCAGTGCTCAGGGTGCTCAGTGCTCAGTACTCAGGGTGCTGGGTGCTCAGTACTCAGGGTTCTGGGTGCTCAGTGCTCGGGGTGCCCGGTGCTCAGTGCTCGGGGTGCTCTGTGCTCAGTTCTCAGGGTGCTGGGTGCTCAGTCCTCAAGGTGCTGGGTGCTCAGTGCTGGGTGCTCAGTGCTCCGGGTGCTGGGTGCTCAGTGCTCGGGGTGCTGGGTGCTCAGTACACAGGGTGGTCGGTGCTCAGTACTCAGGGTGCTGGGTGCTCAGTGCTCGGGGTGCTGGGTGGTCTGTACTCAGGGTGCTGGGTGCTCAGTGCTCGGGGTGCTCGGTGCTCAGTACGTTGGGTGCTCAGTACTCAGGGTGCTGGGTGCTCAGTGCTCAGGGTGCTGGGTGCTCAGTGCTCAGGGTGCTGGGTGCTCAGTGCTCAGGGAGCTGGGTGCTCAGTGCTCAGGGTGTTGGGTTCTCAGTGCTCAGGGTGCTGGGTGCTCAGTGCTCTGTGTGCTTGGTGCTCAGTACTCAGGGTGCTGGGTGCTCAGTGCTCAGGGTGCTGGCTGCTCAGTGCTCAGGCTGCTCAGTGCTCAGTACTCAGGGTGCTCGGTGCTCAGTGCACAGGGTGCTCAGTGCTCAGTGCTCGGGGTGCTGGGTTCTCAGTGTTCGGGGTGCTGGGTGCTCAGTGCTCAGGGTGCTGGGTGCTCAGTACTCAGTGTGCTGGGTGCTCAGTGCTCAGGGTGCTGGGTGCTCAGTACTCAGGGTGCTGGGTACTCAGTGCTCAGGGTGCTCGGTGCTCAGTACTCGGGGTGCTGGGTGCTCATTCTCAGGGTGCTGGGTGCTCAGTGCTCGGGGTGCTGGGTGCTCAGTACTCAGGGTGCTGGGTGCTCAGTGCTCAGGGTGCTGGGTGCTCAGTACTCAGGGTGCTGGGTGCTCAGTGCTCAGGGTGCTCAGTGCTCAGTACTCAGGGTGCTGGGTGCTCAGTACTCAGGGTGCTGGGTGCTCAGTGCTCGGGGTGCCCGGTGCTCAGTGCTCGGGGTGCTCGGTGCTCAGTTCTCAGGGTGCTGGCTGCTCAGTACTCAAGGTGCTGGGTGCTCAGTGCTGGGTGCTCAGTGCTCCGGGTGCTGGGTGCTCAGTTCTCGGGGTGCTGGGTGCTCAGTACTCAGGGTGCTCGGTGCTCAGTACTCAGGGTGCTGGGTGCTCAGTGCTCGGGGTGCTGGGTGCTCAGTACTCAGGGTGCTGGGTGCTCAGTGCTCGGGGTGCTCGGTGCTCAGTACGTTGGGTGCTCAGTACTCAGGGTGCTGGGTGCTCAGTGCTCAGGGTGCTGGGTGCTCAGTGCTCAGGGTGCTGGGTGCTCAGTGCTCAGGGTGCTGGGTGCTCAGTGCTCAGGGTGCTGGGTCCTCAGTGCTCAGGGTGCTGGGTGCTCAGTGCTCAGGGTGCTAAGTGCTCAGTACTCAGGGTGCTCGGTGCTCAGTGCACAGGGTACTCAGTGCTCAGTGCTCGGGGTGCTGGGTGCTCAGTGCTCGGGTTGCTGGGTGCTCAGTGCTCATGGTGCTGTTTGCTCAGTACTCAGTGTGCTCAGTGCTCAGTACTCATGGTGCTGGGTGCTCATTCTCGGGGTGCTGGGTGCTCAGTACTCAGGTTGCTCAGTACTCTGGGTACTCGGTGCTCAGTACTAATGGTGCTGGGTGCTCAGTACTCAGGGTGCTTGGTGCTCAGTTCTCAGGGTGCTCGGTGCTCAGTGTTTGGGGTGCTGGGTGCTCAATACTCAGCGTGCTGGGTGCTCAATGCTGGGTGCTCAGTGCTCCGGGTGCTGGGTGCTCAGTGCTCTGGGTGCTGGGTGCTCAGTGCTCAGGGTGCTGGTTGCTCAGTACACAGTGTGCTCAGTGCTCAGGGTGCTGGGTGCTCAGAACTCAGGGTGCTGGGTGCTCAGTACTCAGGGTGCTGGGTCCTCAGTACTCAGGGTGCTAGGTGCTCAGTACTCATGGTGCTGGGTGCTCAGTGCTCAGGGTGCTGGGTGCTCAGTACTCATGGTGCTGGGTGCTCATTCTCGGGGTGCTGGGTGCTCAGTACTCAGGTTGCTCAGTACTCTGGGTACTCGGTGCTCAGTACTCATGGTGCTGGGTGCTCAGTACTGAAGGTGCTCGGTGCTCAGTTCTCAGGGTGCTCGGTGCTCAGTGTTTGGGGTGCTGGGTGCTCAGTACTCAGCGTGCTGGGTGCTCAGTGCTCAGGGTGCTGGGTGCTCAGGGCTCAGGGTGCTGGGTGCTCAGTACTCAGTGCTCAGGATGCTGGGGGCTCAGTGCTCAGGGTGCTGGGTACTCAGTGCTCAGGGTGCTCAGTGCTCAGTACTCAGGGTGCTGGGTGCTCAGTACTCAGGGTGCTGGGTGCTCAGTGCTCGGTGTACCCGGTGCTCAGTGCTCGGGGTGCTCGGTGCTCAGTTCTCAGGGAGCTGGGTGCTCAGTACTCAGGGTGCTGGGTGCTCAGTGCTGGGTGCTCAGTGCTCCGGGTGCTGGGTGCTCAGTGCTCGGGGTGCTGGGTGCTCAGTACTCAGGGTGCTCGGTGCTCAGTACTCAGGGTGCTGGGTGCTCAGTGCTCGGGGTGCTGGGTGCTCAGTACTCAGGGTGCTGGGTGCTCAGTGCTCGGGGTGCTCGGTGCTCAGTACATTGGGTGC
This sequence comes from Microtus oregoni, assembly GCF_018167655.1. Classification (NCBI taxonomy): domain Eukaryota; kingdom Metazoa; phylum Chordata; class Mammalia; order Rodentia; family Cricetidae; genus Microtus; species Microtus oregoni. The sequence continues at coordinate 49,204 of NW_024543536.1, read as the reverse complement.
TCAGTACTCAGGGTGCTGGGTGCTCAGTGCTCAGGGTGTTGGGTGCTCAGTGCTCAGGGTGCTGGGTGCTCAGTGCTCAGGGTGCTGGGTTCTCAGTGCTCAGGGTGCTGGGTGGTCAGTGCTCAGGGTGCTTGGTGCTCAGTACTCAGGGTGCTTGGTGCTCAGTGCTCAGGGTGCTGGGTGCTCAGTGCTCGGGGTGCAGGGTGCTCAGTACTCAGGGTGCTGGTTGCTCAGTACTCGGGGTGCTGGGTGCTCAGTGCTCAGCATGCTGGGTGCTCAGTACTCAGGGTGCTCAGTGCTCAGTACTCGGGGTGCTTGGTGCTCAGTACTCAGGGTGCTCAGTGCTCAGTACTCAGGGTGCTGGGTTCTCAGTGCTCGGGGCGCTGGGTGCTCAGCGCTCGGGGTGCTGGGTGCTCAGTACTCGGGGTGCTGTGTGCTCAGTGCTCAGCGTGCTGGGTGCTCAGTACTCAGGGTGCTCGGTGCTCAGTGCTTGGGGTGCTGGGTGCTCAGTACTCAGGGTGCTCGGTGCTCAGTACTCAGGGTTCTCAGTGCTCAGTACTCAGGGTGCTGGGTACTCAATGCTCAGGGTGCTGGGTGCTCAGTACTCAGGGTGCTCAGTGCTCAGTACTCGGGGTGCTGGGTGCTCAGTGCTCAGGGTGCTCAGTGCTCAGTACTCAGTGCTCAGGGTGCTCAGTGCTCAGTGCTCAGGGTGCTGGGTGTTCAGTACTCAGGGTGCTGGGTGCTCAGTACTCAGGGTGGTGGGTGCTCAGTGCTCAGGGTCCTGGGTGCTCAGTGCTCAGGATGCTGGGTGCTCAGTACTCAGGGTACTGGGTACTCAGTACTCAGGGTGCTCGGTGCTCAGTACTCAGGGTGCTGGGTGCTCAGTGCCCAGGGTGCTGGGTGCTCAGTACTCAGGGTGCTGGGTGCTCAGTACTCAGGGTGCTGGGTGCTCAGTGCTCAGGGTGCTGGGTGCTCAGTACTCAGTGTGCTGGGTGCTCAGAGCTCGGGGTGCTGGGTGCTCAGTGCTCAGGTTGATCGGTGCTCAGTACTCAGGTTGCTGGGTGCACAGTACACAGGGTGCTGGGTGCTCAGTCCTCAAGGTGCTCAGTACTCAGGGTGCTTGGTGCTCAGTGCTCAGTACTCAGGGTGCTCAGTACTCAGGGTGCTGGGTGCTCAGTGCTCAGGGTGCTGGGTGCTCAGTGCTCAGGGTGCTGGGTGCTCAGTCCTCAGGGTGCTCTGTGCTCAGGGTGCTGGGTGCTCAGTGCTCGCGGTGCTCGGTGCTCAGAACTCAGGGTGCTGGGTGCTCAGTACTCAGGGTGCTGGTTGCTCAGTGCTCAGGATGCTGGGTGCTCAGTGCTCATGGCGCTGGGTGCTCAGTGCTCAGGGTGCTCAGTGCTCAGTACTCAGGGTGCTGGGTGCTCACTACTCAGGGTGCTGGGTGCTCAGTACTCAGGGTGCTGGGTCCTCAGTACTCAGGGTGCTTGGTGCTCAGTACTCATGGTGCTGGGTGCTCAGTGCTCAGGGTGCTGGGTGCTCAGTACTCATGGTGCTGGGTGCTCATTCTCGGGGTGCTGGGTGCTCAGTACTCAGGTTGCTCAGTACTCTGGGTACTCGGTGCTCAGTACTAATGGTGCTGGGTGCTCAGTACTCAGGGTGCTTGGTGCTCAGTTCTCAGGGTGCTCGGTGCTCAGTGTTTGGGGTGCTGGGTGCTCAATACTCAGCGTGCTGGGTGCTCAATGCTGGGTGCTCAGTGCTCCGGGTGCTGGGTGCTCAGTGCTCTGGGTGCTGGGTGCTCAGTGCTCAGGGTGCTGGTTGCTCAGTACACAGTGTGCTCAGTGCTCAGGGTGCTGGGTGCTCAGAACTCAGGGTGCTGGGTGCTCAGTACTCAGGGTGCTGGGTCCTCAGTACTCAGGGTGCTTGGTGCTCAGTACTCATGGTGCTGGGTGCTCAGTGCTCAGGGTGCTGGGTGCTCAGTACTCATGGTGCTGGGTGCTCATTCTCGGGGTGCTGGGTGCTCAGTACTCAGGTTGCTCAGTACTCTGGGTACTCGGTGCTCAGTACTCATGGTGCTGGGTGCTCAGTACTCAAGGTGCTCGGTGCTCAGTTCTCAGGGTGCTCGGTGCTCAGTGTTTGGGGTGCTGGGTGCTCAGTACTCAGCGTGCTGGGTGCTCAGTGCTCAGGGTGCTGGGTGCTCAGGGCTCAGGGTGCTGGGTGCTCAGTACTCAGTGCTCAGGATGCTGGGGGCTCAGTGCTCAGGGTGCTGGGTACTCAGTGCTCAGGGTGCTCAGTGCTCAGTACTCAGGGTGCTGGGTGCTCAGTACTCAGGGTGCTGGGTGCTCAGTGCTCGGTGTACCCGGTGCTCAGTGCTCGGGGTGCTCGGTGCTCAGTTCTCAGGGAGCTGGGTGCTCAGTACTCAGGGTGCTGGGTGCTCAGTGCTGGGTGCTCAGTGCTCCGGGTGCTGGGTGCTCAGTGCTCGGGGTGCTGGGTGCTCAGTACTCAGGGTGCTCGGTGCTCAGTACTCAGGGTGCTGGGTGCTCAGTGCTCGGGGTGCTGGGTGCTCAGTACTCAGGGTGCTGGGTGCTCAGTGCTCGGGGTGCTCGGTGCTCAGTACGTTGGGTGCTCAGTACTCAGGGTGCTGGGTGCTCAGTGCTCAGGGTGTTGGGTGCTCAGTGCTCAGGGTGCTGGGTGCTCAGTGCTCAGGGTGCTGGGTTCTCAGTGCTCAGGGTGCTGGGTGGTCAGTGCTCAGGGTGCTTGGTGCTCAGTACTCAGGGTGCTTGGTGCTCAGTGCTCAGGGTGCTGGGTGCTCAGTGCTCGGGGTGCAGGGTGCTCAGTACTCAGGGTGCTGGTTGCTCAGTACTCGGGGTGCTGGGTGCTCAGTGCTCAGCATGCTGGGTGCTCAGTACTCAGGGTGCTCAGTGCTCAGTACTCGGGGTGCTTGGTGCTCAGTACTCAGGGTGCTCAGGGCTCAGTACTCAGGGTGCTGGGTTCTCAGTGCTCGGGGCGCTGGGTGCTCAGCGCTCGGGGTGCTGGGTGCTCAGTACTCGGGGTGCTGTGTGCTCAGTGCTCAGCGTGCTGGGTGCTCAGTACTCAGGGTGCTCGGTGCTCAGTGCTTGGGGTGCTGGGTGCTCAGTACTCAGGGTGCTCGGTGCTCAGTACTCAGGGTTCTCAGTGCTCAGTACTCAGGGTGCTGGGTACTCAATGCTCAGGGTGCTGGGTGCTCAATACTCAGGGTGCTCAGTGCTCAGTACTCGGGGTGCTGGGTGCTCAGTGCTCAGGGTGCTCAGTGCTCAGTACTCAGTGCTCAGGGTGCTCAGTGCTCAGTGCTCAGGGTGCTGGGTGTTCAGTACTCAGGGTGCTGGGTGCTCAGTACTCAGGGTGGTGGGTGCTCAGTGCTCAGGGTCCTGGGTGCTCAGTGCTCAGGATGCTGGGTGCTCATTACTCAGGGTACTGGGTACTCAGTACTCAGGGTGCTCGGTGCTCAGTACTCAGGGTGCTGGGTGCTCAGTGCCCAGGGTGCTGGGTGCTCAGTACTCAGGGTGCTGGGTGCTCAGTACTCAGGGTGCTGGGTGCTCAGTGCTCAGGGTGCTGGGTGCTCAGTACTCAGTGTGCTGGGTGCTCAGAGCTCGGGGTGCTGGGTGCTCAGTGCTCAGGTTGATCGGTGCTCATTACTCAGGGTGCTGGGTGCTCAGTACACAGGGTGCTGGGTGCTCAGTCCTCAAGGTGCTCAGTACTCAGGGTGCTTGGTGCTCAGTGCTCAGTACTCAGGGTGCTCAGTACTCAGGGTGCTGGGTGCTCAGTGCTCAGGGTGCTGGGTGCTCAGTGCTCAGGGTGCTGGGTGCTCAGTCCTCAGGGTGCTCAGTGCTCAGGGTGCTGGGTGCTCAGTGCTCGCGGTGCTCGGTGCTCAGAACTCAGGGTGCTGGGTGCTCAGTACTCAGGGTGCTGGTTGCTCAGTGCTCAGGATGCTGGGTGCTCAGTGCTCATGGCGCTGGGTGCTCAGTGCTCAGGGTGCTCAGTGCTCAGTACTCAGGGTGCTGGGTGCTCACTACTCAGGGTGCTGGTTGCTCAGTGCTCGGGGTGCTCGGTGCTCAGTTCTCAGGGTGCTGGTTGCTCAGTACTCAAGGTGCTGGGTGCTCAGTGCTGGGTGCTCAGTGCTCCGGGTGCTGGGTGCTCAGTGCTCGGGGTGCTGGGTGCTCAGTACACAGGGTGGTCGGTGCTCAGTACTCAGGGTGTTGGGTGCTCAGTGCTCGGGGTGCTGGGTGGTCTGTACTCAGGGTGCTGGGTGCTCAGTGCTCGGGGTGCTCGGTGCTCAGTACGTTGGGTGCTCAGTACTCAGGGTGCTGGGTGCTCAGTGCTCAGGGTGCTGGGTGCTCAGTGCTCAGGGTGCTGGGTGCTCAGTGCTCAGGGTGCTGGGTGCTCAGTGCTCAGGGTGTTGGGTTCTCAGTGCTCAGGGTGCTGGGTGCTCAGTGCTCTGTGTGCTTGGTGCTCAGTACTCAGGGTGCTGGGTGCTCAGTGCTCAGGGTGCTGGCTGCTCAGTGCTCAGGCTGCTCAGTGCTCAGTACTCAGGGTGCTCGGTGCTCAGTGCACAGGGTGCTCAGTGCTCAGGGTGCTGGGTGCTCAGTACTCAGTGTGCTGGGTGCTCAGTGCTCAGGGTGCTGGGTGCTCAGTACTCAGGGTGCTGGGTACTCAGTGCTCAGGGTGCTCGGTGCTCAGTACTCGGGGTGCTGGGTGCTCATTCTCAGGGTGCTGGGTGCTCAGTGCTCGGGGTGCTGGGTGCTCAGTACTCAGGGTGCTGGGTGCTCAGTGCTCAGGGTGCTGGGTGCTCAGTACTCAGGGTGCTGGGTGCTCAGTGCTCAGGGTGCTCAGTGCTCAGTACTCAGGGTGCTGGGTGCTCAGTACTCAGGGTGCTGGGTGCTCAGTGCTCGGGGTGCCCGGTGCTCAGTGCTCGGGGTGCTCGGTGCTCAGTTCTCAGGGTGCTGGCTGCTCAGTACTCAAGGTGCTGGGTGCTCAGTGCTTGGTGCTCAGTGCTCCGGGTGCTGGGTGCTCAGTGCTCGGGGTTCTGGGTGCTCAGTACTCAGGGTGCTCGGTGCTCAGTACTCAGGGTGCTGGGTGCTCAGTGCTCGGGGTGCTGGGTGCTCAGTACTCAGCGTGCTGGGTGCTCAGTGCTCGGGGTGCTCGGTGCTCAGTACGTTGGTTGCTCAGTACTCAGTTTGCTGGGTGCTCAGTGCTCAGGGTGCTGGGTGCTCAGTGCTCAGGGTGCTGGGTGCTCAGTGCTCAGGGTGCTGGGTGCTCAGTGCTCAGGGTGCTGGGTGCTCAGTGCTCAGGGTGCTGGGTCCTCAGTGCTCAGGGTGCTGGGTGCTCAGTGCTCAGGGTGCTAAGTGCTCAGTACTCAGGGTGCTCGGTGCTCAGTGCACAGGGTACTCAGTGCTCAGTGCTCGGGGTGCTGGGTGCTCAGTGCTCGGGGTGCTGGGTGCTCAGTGCTCAGGGTGCTGGTTGCTCAGTACTCAGTGTGCTCAGTGCTCAGGGTGCTGGGTGCTCAGAAGTCAGGGTGCTGGGTTCTCAGTTCTCAGGGTGCTGGGTGCTCAGTACTCAGCGTGCTTGGTGCTCAGTACTCATGGTGCTGGGTGCTCAGTGCTCAGGGTGCTCGGTGCTCAGTACTCATGGTGCTGGGTGCTCATTCTCGGGGTGCTGGGTGCTCAGTACTCAGGTTGCTCAGTACTCTGGGTACTCGGTGCTCAGTACTAATGGTGCTGGGTGCTCAGTACTCAGGGTGCTCGGTGCTCAGTTCTCAGGGTGCTCGGTGCTCAGTGTTTGGGGTGCTGGGTGCTCAATACTCAGCGTGCTGGGTGCTCAATGCTGGGTGCTCAGTGCTCCGGGTGCTGGGTGCTCAGTGCTCTGGGTGCTGGGTGCTCAGTGCTCAGGGTGCTGGTTGCTCAGTACACAGTGTGCTCAGTGCTCACGGTGCTGGGTGCTCAGAACTCAGGGTGCTGGGTGCTCAGTACTCAGGGTGCTGGGTCCTCAGTACTCAGGGTGCTTGGTGCTCAGTACTCATGGTGCTGGGTGCTCAGTGCTCAGGGTGCTGGGTGCTCAGTACTCATGGTGCTGGGTGCTCATTCTCGGGGTGCTGGGTGCTCAGTACTCAGGTTGCTCAGTACTCTGGGTACTCGGTGCTCAGTACTCATGGTGCTGGGTGCTCAGTACTCAAGGTGCTCGGTGCTCAGTTCTCAGGGTGCTCGGTGCTCAGTGTTTGGGGTGCTGGGTGCTCAGTACCCAGCGTGCTGGGTGCTCAGTGCTCAGGGTGCTGGGTGCTCAGGGCTCAGGGTGCTGGGTGCTCAGTACTCAGTGCTCAGGATGCTGGGGGCTCAGTGCTAAGGGTGCTGGGTACTCAGTGCTCAGGGTGCTCAGTGCTCAGTACTCAGGGTGCTGGGTGCTCAGTACTCAGGGTGCTGGGTGCTCAGTGCTCCGTGTACCCGGTGCTCAGTGCTCGGGGTGCTCGGTGCTCAGTTCTCAGGGAGCTGGGTGCTCAGTACTCAGGGTGCTGGGTGCTCAGTGCTGGGTGCTCAGTGCTCCGGGTGCTGGGTGCTCAGTGCTCGGGGTGCTGGGTGCTCAGTACTCAGGGTGCTCGGTGCTCAGTACTCAGGGTGCTGGGTGCTCAGTGCTCGGGGTGCTGGGTGCTCAGTACTCAGGGTGCTGGGTGCTCAGTGCTCGGGGTGCTCGGTGCTCAGTACGTTGGGTGCTCAGTACTCAGGGTGCTGGGTGCTCAGTGCTCAGGGTGCTGGGTGCTCAGTGCTCAGGGTGCTGGGTGCTCAGTGCTCAGGGTGCTGGGTTCTCAGTGCTCAGGGTGCTGGGTGGACAGTGCTCAGGGTGCTTGGTGCTCAGTACTCAGGGTGCTTGGTGCTCAGTGCTCAGGGTGCTGGGTGCTCAGTGCTCGGGGTGCAGGGTGCTCAGTACTCAGGGTGCTGGTTGCTCAGTACTCGGGGTGCTGGGTGCTCAGTGCTCAGCGTGCTGGGTGCTCAGTACTCAGGGTGCTCGGTGCTCAGTGCTTGGGGTGCTGGGTGCTCAGTACTCAGGGTGCTGGGTGCTCAGTACTCAGGGTTCCCAGTGCTCAGTACACAGGGTGCTGGGTACTCAGTGCTCAGGGTGCTGGGTGCTCAGTACTCAGGGTGCTCAGTGCTCAGTACTCGGGGTGCTTGGTGCTCAGTACTCAGGGTGCTCAGTGCTCAGTACTCAGGGTGCTGGGTTCTCAGTGCTCGGGGCGCTGGGTGCTCAGCGCTAGGGGTGCTGGGTGCTCAGTACTCGGGGTGCTGGGTGCTCAGTGCTCAGCGTGCTGGGTGCTCAGTACTCAGGGTGCTCGGTGCTCAGTGCTTGGGGTGCTGGGTGCTCAGTACTCAGGGTGCTCGGTGCTCAGTACTCAGGGTTCTCAGTGCTCAGTACTCAGGGTGCTGGGTACTCAATGCTCAGGGTGCTGGGTGCTCAGTACTCAGGGTGCTCAGTGCTCAGTACTCGGGGTGCTTGGTGCTCAGTACTCAGGGTGCTCAGTGCTCAGTACTCGGGGTGCTGGGTGCTCAGTGCTCAGGGTGCTCAGTGCTCAGTACTCAGTGCTCAGGGTTCTCAGTGCTCAGTGCTCAGGGTGCTGGGTGTTCAGTACTCAGGGTGCTGGGTGCTCAGTACTCAGGGTGGTGGGTGCTCAGTGCTCAGGGTCCTGGGTGCTCAGTGCTCAGGATGCTGGGTGCTCAGTACTCAGGGTACTGGGTACTCAGTACTCAGGGTGCTCGGTGCTCAGTACTCAGGGTGCTGGGTGCTCAGTGCCCAGGGTGCTGGGTGCTCAGTACTCAGGGTGCTGGATGCTCAGTACTCAGGGTGCTGGGTGCTCAGTGCTCAGGGTGCTGGGTGCTCAGTACTCAGTGTGCTGGGTGCTCAGAGCTCGGGGTGCTGGGTGCTCAGTGCTCAGGTTGATCGGTGCTCATTACTCAGGGTGCTGGGTGCTCAGTACACAGGGTGCTGTGTGCTCAGTCCTCAAGGTGCTCAGTACTCAGGGTGCTTGGTGCTCAGTGCTCAGTACTCAGGGTGCTCAGTACTCAGGGTGCTGGGTGCTCAGTGCTCAGGGTGCTGGGTGCTCAGTGCTCAGGGTGCTGGGTGCTCAGTCCTCAGGGTGCTCAGTGCTCAGGGTGCTGGGTGCTCAGTGCTCGCGGTGCTCGGTGCTCAGAACTCAGGGTGCTGGGTGCTCAGTACTCAGGGTGCTGGTTGCTCAGTGCTCAGGATGCTGGGTGCTCAGTGCTCAGGGTGCTCAGTGCTCAGGGTGCTCAGTGCTCAGTACTCAGGGTGCTGGGTGCTCAGTACTCAGGGTGCTGGGTGCTCAGTGCTCGGGGTGCCCGGTGCTCAGTGCTCGGGGTGCTCGGTGCTCAGTTCTCAGGGTGCTGGGTGCTCAGTACTCAAGGTGCTGGGTGCTCAGTGCTGGGTGCTCAGTGCTCCGGGTGCTGGGTGCTCAGTGCTCGGGGTGCTGGGTGCTCAGTACACAGGGTGGTCGGTGCTCAGTACTCAGGGTGCTGGGTGCTCAGTGCTCGGGGTGCTGGGTGGTCTGTACTCAGGGTGCTGGGTGCTCAGTGCTCGGGGTGCTCGGTGCTCAGTACGTTGGGTGCTCAGTACTCAGGGTGCTGGGTGCTCACTGCTCAGGGTGCTGGGTGCTCAGTGCTCAGGGTGCTGGGTGCTCAGTGCTCAGGGTGTTGGGTTCTCAGTGCTCAGGGTGCTGGGTGCTCAGTGCTCTGTGTGCTTGGTGCTCAGTACTCAGGGTGCTGGGTGCTCAGTGCTCAGGGTGCTGGCTGCTCAGTGCTCAGGCTGCTCAGTGCTCAGTACTCAGGGTGCTCGGTGCTCAGTGCACAGGGTGCTCAGTGCTCAGTGCTCGGGGTGCTGGGTGCTCAGTGTTCGGGGTGCTGGGTGCTCAGTGCTCAGGGTGCTGGGTGCTCAGTACTCAGTGTGCTGGGTGCTCAGTGCTCAGGGTGCTGGGTGCTCAGTACTCAGGGTGCTGGGTACTCAGTGCTCAGGGTGCTCGGTGCTCAGTACTCGGGGTGCTGGGTGCTCATTCTCAGGGTGCTGGGTGCTCAGTGCTCGGGGTGCTGGGTGCTCAGTACTCAGGGTGCTGGGTGCTCAGTGCTCAGGGTGCTGGGTGCTCAGTACTCAGGGTGCTGGGTGCTCAGTGCTCAGGGTGCTCAGTGCTCAGTACTCAGGGTGCTGGGTGCTCAGTACTCAGGGTGCTGGGTGCTCAGTGCTCGGGGTGCCCGGTGCTCAGTGCTCGGGGTGCTCGGTGCTCAGTTCTCAGGGTGCTGGCTGCTCAGTACTCAAGGTGCTGGGTGCTCAGTGCTGTGTGCTCAGTGCTCCGGGTGCTGGGTGCTCAGTGCTCGGGGTGCTGGGTGCTCAGTACTCAGGGTGCTCGGTGCTCAGTACTCAGGGTGCTGGGTGCTCAGTGCTCGGGGTGCTGGGTGCTCAGTACTCAGGGTGCTGGGTGCTGAGTGCTCGGGGTGCTCGGTGCTCAGTACGTTGGGTGCTTAGTACTCAGGGTGCTGGGTGCTCAGTGCTCAGGGTGCTGGGTGCTCAGTGCTCAGGGTGCTGGGTGCTCAGTGCTCAGGGTGCTGGGTGCTCAGTGCTCAGGGTGCTGGGTCCTCAGTGCTCAGGGTGCTGGGTGCTCAGTGCTCAGGGTGCTAAGTGCTCAGTACTCAGGGTGCTCGGTGCTCAGTGCACAGGGTACTCAGTGCTCAGTGCTCGGGGTGCTGGGTGCTCAGTGCTCGGGGTGCTGGGTGCTCAGTGCTCATGGTGCTGTTTGCTCAGTACTCAGTGTGCTCAGTGCTCAGGGTGCTGGGTGCTCAGAAGTCAGGGTGCTGGGTGCTCAGTTCTCAGGGTGCTGGGTGCTCAGTACTCAGGGTGCTTGGTGCTCAGTACTCATGGTGCTGGGTGCTCAGTGCTCAGGGTGCTCGGTGCTCAGTACTCATGGTGCTGGGTGCTCATTCTCGGGGTGCTGGGTGCTCAGTACTCAGGTTGCTCAGTACTCTGGGTACTCGGTGCTCAGTACTAATGGTGCTGGGTGCTCAGTACTCAGGGTGCTCGGTGCTCAGTTCTCAGGGTGCTCGGTGCTCAGTGTTTGGGGTGCTGGGTGCTCAATACTCAGCGTGCTGGGTGCTCAATGCTGGGTGCTCAGTGCTCCGGGTGCTGGGTGCTCAGTGCTCTGGGTGCTGGGTGCTCAGTGCTCAGGGTGCTGGTTGCTCAGTACACAGTGTGCTCAGTGCTCAGGGTGCTGGGTGCTCAGAACTCAGGGTGCTGTGTGCTCAGTACTCAGGGTGCTGGGTCCTCAGTACTCAGGGTGCTTGGTGCTCAGTACTCATGGTGCTGGGTGCTCAGTGCTCAGGGTGCTGGGTGCTCAGTACTCATGGTGCTGGGTGCTCATTCTCGGGGTGCTGGGTGCTCAGTACTCAGGTTGCTCAGTACTCTGGGTACTCGGTGCTCAGTACTCATGGTGCTGGGTGCTCAGTACTCAAGGTGCTCGGTGCTCAGTGTTTGGGGTGCTCGGTGCTCAGTACTCAGCGTGCTGGGTGCTCAGTGCTCAGGGTGCTGGGTGCTCAGGGCTCAGGGTGCTGGTTGCTCAGTACTCAGTGCTCAGGATGCTGGGGGCTCAGTGCTCAGGGTGCTGGGTACTCAGTGCTCAGGGTGCTCAGTGCTCAGTACTCAGGGTGCTGGGTGCTCAGTACTCAGGGTGCTGGGTGCTCAGTGCTCGGTGTACCCGGTGCTCAGTGCTCGGGGTGCTCGGTGCTCAGTTCTCAGGGAGCTGGGTGCTCAGTACTCAGGGTGCTGGGTGCTCAGTGCTGGGTGCTCAGTGCTCCGGGTGCTGGGTGCTCAGTGCTCGGGGTGCTGGGTGCTCAGTACTCAGGGTGCTTGGTGCTCAGTACTCAGGGTGCTGGGTGCTCAGTGCTCGGGGTGCTGGGTGCTCAGTACTCAGGGTGCTGGGTGCTCAGTGCTCGGGGTGCTCGGTGCTCAGTACGTTGGGTGCTCAGTACTCATTGTGCTGGGTGCTCAGTGCTCAGGGTGCTGGGTGCTCAGTGCTCAGGGTGCTGGGTGCTCAGTGCTCAGGGTGCTGGGTTCTCAGTGCTCAGGGTGCTGGGTGGTCAGTGCTCAGGGTGCTTGGTGCTCAGTACTCAGGGTGCTTGGTGCTCAGTGCTCAGGGTGCTGGGTGCTCAGTGCTCGGGGTGCAGGGTGCTCAGTACTCAGGGTGCTGGTTGCTCAGTACTCGGGGTGCTGGGTGCTCAGTGCTCAGCGTGCTGGGTGCTCAGTACTCAGGGTGCTCGGTGCTCAGTGCTGTGTGCTCAGTGCTCCGGGTGCTGGGTGCTCAGTGCTCGGGGTGCTGGGTGCTCAGTACGCAGGGTGCTCGGTGCTCAGTACTCAGGGTGCTGGGTGCTCAGTGCTCGGGGTGCTGGGTGCTCAGTACTCAGGGTGCTGGGTGCTGAGTGCTCGGGGTGCTCGGTGCTCAGTACGTTGGGTGCTTAGTACTCAGGGTGCTGGGTGCTCAGTGCTCAGGGTGCTGGGTGCTCAGTGCTCAGGGTGCTGGGTGCTCAGTGCTCAGGGTGCTGGGTGCTCAGTGCTCAGGGTGCTGGGTCCTCAGTGCTCAGGGTGCTGGGTGCTCAGTGCTCAGGGTGCTAAGTGCTCAGTACTCAGGGTGCTCGGTGCTCAGTGCACAGGGTACTCAGTGCTCAGTGCTCGGGGTGCTGGGTGCTCAGTGCTCGGGGTGCTGGGTGCTCAGTGCTCATGGTGCTGTTTGCTCAGTACTCAGTGTGCTCAGTGCTCAGGGTGCTGGGTGCTCAGAAGTCAGGGTGCTGGGTGCTCAGTTCTCAGGGTGCTGGGTGCTCAGTACTCAGGGTGCTTGGTGCTCAGTACTCATGGTGCTGGGTGCTCAGTGCTCAGGGTGCTCGGTGCTCAGTACTCATGGTGCTGGGTGCTCATTCTCGGGGTGCTGGGTGCTCAGTACTCAGGTTGCTCAGTACTCTGGGTACTCGGTGCTCAGTACTAATGGTGCTGGGTGCTCAGTACTCAGGGTGCTCGGTGCTCAGTTCTCAGGGTGCTCGGTGCTCAGTGTTTGGGGTGCTGGGTGCTCAATACTCAGCGTGCTGGGTGCTCAATGCTGGGTGCTCAGTGCTCCGGGTGCTGGGTGCTCAGTGCTCTGGGTGCTGGGTGCTCAGTGCTCAGGGTGCTGGTTGCTCAGTACACAGTGTGCTCAGTGCTCAGGGTGCTGGGTGCTCAGAACTCAGGGTGCTGTGTGCTCAGTACTCAGGGTGCTGGGTCCTCAGTACTCAGGGTGCTTGGTGCTCAGTACTCATGGTGCTGGGTGCTCAGTGCTCAGGGTGCTGGGTGCTCAGTACTCATGGTGCTGGGTGCTCATTCTCGGGGTGCTAGGTGCTCAGTACTCAGGTTGCTCAGTACTCTGGGTACTCGGTGCTCAGTACTCATGGTGCTGGGTGCTCAGTACTCAAGGTGCTCGGTGCTCAGTGTTTGGGGTGCTCGGTGCTCAGTACTCAGCGTGCTGGGTGCTCAGTGCTCAGGGTGCTGGGTGCTCAGGGCTCAGGGTGCTGGTTGCTCAGTACTCAGTGCTCAGGATGCTGGGGGCTCAGTGCTCAGGGTGCTGGGTACTCAGTGCTCAGGGTGCTCAGTGCTCAGTACTCAGGGTGCTGGGTGCTCAGTACTCAGGGTGCTGGGTGCTCAGTGCTCGGTGTACCAGGTGCTCAGTGCTCGGGGTGCTCGGTGCTCAGTTCTCAGGGAGCTGGGTGCTCAGTACTCAGGGTGCTGGGTGCTCAGTGCTGGGTGCTCAGTGCTCCGGGTGCTGGGTGCTCAGTGCTCGGGGTGCTGGGTGCTCAGTACTCAGGGTGCTCGGTGCTCAGTACTCAGGGTGCTGGGTGCTCAGTGCTCGGGGTGCTGGGTGCTCAGTACTCAGGGTGCTGGGTGCTCAGTGCTCGGGGTGCTCGGTGCTCAGTACGTTGGGTGCTCAGTACTCAGGGTGCTGGGTGCTCAGTGCTCAGGGTGCTGGGTGCTCAGTGCTCAGGGTGCTGGGTGCTCAGTGCTCAGGGTGCTGGGTTCTCAGTGCTCAGGGTGCTGGGTGGTCAGTGCTCAGGGTGCTTGGTGCTCAGTACTCAGGGTGCTTGGTGCTCAGTGCTCAGGGTGCTGGGTGCTCAGTGCTCGGGGTGCAGGGTGCTCAGTACTCAGGGTGCTGGTTGCTCAGTACTCGGGGTGCTGGGTGCTCAGTGCTCAGCGTGCTGGGTGCTCAGTACTCAGGGTGCTCGGTGCTCAGTGCTTGGGGTGCTGGGTGCTCAGTACTCAGGGTGCTCGGTGCTCAGTACTCAGGGTTCCCAGTGCTCAGTACACAGGGTGCTGGGTACTCAGTGCTCAGGGTGCTGGGTGCTCAGTACTCAGGGTGCTCAGTGCTCAGTACTCGGGGTGCTTGGTGCTCAGTACTCAGGGTGCTCAGTGCTCAGTACTCAGGGTGCTGGGTTTTCAGTGCTCGGGGCGCTGGGTGCTCAGCGCTCGGGGTGCTGGGTGCTCAGTACTCGGGGTGCTGGGTGCTCAGTGCTCAGCGTGCTGGGTGCTCAGTACTCAGGGTGCTCGGTGCTCAGTGCTTGGGGTGCTGGGTGCTCAGTACTCAGGGTGCTCGGTGCTCAGTACTCAGGGTTCTCAGTGCTCAGTACTCAGGGTGCTGGGTACTCAATGCTCAGGGTGCTGGGTGCTCAGTACTCAGGGTGCTCAGTGCTCAGTACTCGGGGTGCTTGGTGCTCAGTACTCAGGGTGCTCAGTGCTCAGTACTCGGGGTGCTGGCTGCTCAGTGCTCAGGGTGCTCAGTGCTCAGTACTCAGTGCTCAGGGTGCTCAGTGCTCAGTGCTCAGGGTGCTGGGTGTTCAGTACTCAGGGTGCTGGGTGCTCAGTACTCAGGGTGGTGGGTGCTCAGTGCTCAGGGTCCTGGGTGCTCAGTGCTCAGGATGCTGGGTGCTCAGTACTCAGGGTACTGGGTACTCAGTACTCAGGGTGCTCGGTGCTCAGTACTCAGGGTGTTGGGTGCTCAGTACTCAGGGTTCTGGGTGCTCAGTGCTCAGGGTGCTGGGTGCTCAGTACTCAGTGTGCTGGGTGCTCAGAGCTCGGGGTGCTGGGTGCTCAGTGCTCAGGTTGATCGCTGCTCAGTACTCAGGGTGCTGGGTGCTCAGTACACAGGGTGCTGGGTGCTCAGTACTCAAGGTGCTCAGTACTCAGGGTGCTTGGTGCTCAGTGCTCAGTATTCAGGGTGCTCAGTACTCAGGGTGCTGGGTGCTCAGTGCTCAGGGTGCTGGGTGCTTAGTGCTCAGGGTGCTGGGTGCTCAGTCCTCAGGGTGCTCAGTGCTCAGGGTGCTGGGTGCTCAGTGCTCGCGGTGCTCGGTGCTCAGAACTCAGGGTGCTGGGTGCTCAGTACTCAGGGTGCTGGGTGCTCAGTGCTCGGGGTGCCCGGTGCTCAGTGCTCGGGGTGCTCGGTGCTCAGTTCTCAGGGTGCTGGGTGCTCAGTACTCAAGGTGCTGGGTGCTCAGTGCTGGGTGGTCAGTGCTCCGGGTGCTGGGTGCTCAGTGCTCGGGGTGCTGGGTGCTCAGTACACAGGGTGGTCGGTGCTCAGTACTCAGGGTGCTGGGTGCTCAGTGCTCGGGGTGCTGGGTGGTCTGTACTCAGGGTGCTGGGTGCTCAGTGCTCGGGGTGCTCGCTGCTCAGTACGTTGGGTGCTCAGTACTCAGGGTGCTGGGTGCTCAGTGCTCAGGGTGCTGGGTGCTCAGTGCTCAGGGTGCTGGGTGCTCAGTGCTCAGGGTGCTGGGTGCTCAGTGCTCAGGGTGTTGGGTTCTCAGTGCTCAGGGTGCTGGGTGCTCAGTGCTCTGTGTGCTTGGTGCTCAGTACTCAGGGTGCTGGGTGCTCAGTGCTCAGGGTGCTGGCTGCTCAGTGCTCAGGCTGCTCAGTGCTCAGTACTCAGGGTGCTCGGTGCTCAGTGCACAGGGTGCTCAGTGCTCAGTGCTCGGGGTGCTGGGTTCTCAGTGTTCGGGGTGCTGGGTGCTCAGTGCTCAGGGTGCTGGGTGCTCAGTACTCAGGGTGCTGGGTACTCAGTGCTCAGGGTGCTCGGTGCTCAGTACTCGGGGTGCTGGGTGCTCATTCTCAGGGTGCTGGGTGCTCAGTGCTCGGGGTGCTGGGTGCTCAGTACTCAGGGTGCTAGGTGCTCAGTGCTCAGGGTGCTGGGTGCTCAGTACTCAGGGTGCTGGGTGCTCAGTGCTCAGGGTGCTCAGTGCTCAGTACTCAGGGTGCTGGGTGCTCAGTACTCAGGGTGCTGGGTGCTCAGTGCTCGGGGTGCCCGGTGCTCAGTGCTCGGGGTGCTCGGTGCTCAGTTCTCAGGGTGCTGGCTGCTCAGTACTCAAGGTGCTGGGTGCTCAGTGCTGGGTGCTCAGTGCTCCGGGTGCTGGGTGCTCAGTGCTCGGGGTGCTTGGTGCTCAGTACTCAGGGTGCTCGGTGCTCAGTACTCAGGGTGCTGGGTGCTCAGTGCTCGGGGTGCTGGGTGCTCAGTACTCAGGGTGCTGGGTGCTCAGTGCTCGGGGTGCTCGGTTCTTAGTACGTTGGGTGCTCAGTACTCAGGGTGCTGGGTGCTCAGTGCTCAGGGTGCTGGGTGCTCAGTGCTCAGGGTGCTGGGTGCTCAGTGCTCAGGGTGCTGGGTGCTCAGTGCTCAGGGTGCTGGGTTCTCAGTGCTCAGGGTGCTGGGTGCTCAGTGCTCTGGGTGCTTGGT
Organism: Microtus oregoni; assembly: GCF_018167655.1. Classification (NCBI taxonomy): domain Eukaryota; kingdom Metazoa; phylum Chordata; class Mammalia; order Rodentia; family Cricetidae; genus Microtus; species Microtus oregoni. Next base: position 33,402 of record NW_024543536.1, on the reverse strand, counting down.
GCTCAGTACTCAGGGTGCTGGGTGCTCAGTGCTCAGGGTGCTGGGTGCTCAGTGCTCAGGGTGCTCAGTGCTCAGTACTCAGGGTGCTCGGTGCTCAGAGCACAGGGTGCTCAGTGCTCAGTGCTCGGGGTGCTGGGTGCTCAGTGCTCAGGGTGCTGGGTCCTCAGTGCTCAGGGTGCTCAGTGCTCAGTACTCGGGGTGCTTGGTGCTCAGTACTCAGGGTGCTCAGTGCTCAGTACTCAGGGTGCTGGGTTTTCAGTGCTCGGGGCGCTGGGTGCTCAGCGCTCGGGGTGCTGGGTGCTCAGTACTCGGGGTGCTGGGTGCTCAGTGCTCAGCGTGCTGGGTGCTCAGTACTCAGGGTGCTCGGTGCTCAGTGCTTGGGGTGCTGGGTGCTCAGTACTCAGGGTGCTCGGTGCTCAGTACTCAGGGTTCTCAGTGCTCAGTACTCAGGGTGCTGGGTACTCAATGCTCAGGGTGCTGGGTGCTCAGTACTCAGGGTGCTCAGTGCTCAGTACTCGGGGTGCTTGGTGCTCAGTACTCAGGGTGCTCAGTGCTCAGTACTCGGGGTGCTGGCTGCTCAGTGCTCAGGGTGCTCAGTGCTCAGTACTCAGTGCTCAGGGTGCTCAGTGCTCAGTGCTCAGGGTGCTGGGTGTTCAGTACTCAGGGTGCTGGGTGCTCAGTACTCAGGGTGGTGGGTGCTCAGTGCTCAGGGTCCTGGGTGCTCAGTGCTCAGGATGCTGGGTGCTCAGTACTCAGGGTACTGGGTACTCAGTACTCAGGGTGCTCGGTGCTCAGTACTCAGGGTGCTGGGTGCTCAGTACTCAGGGTTCTGGGTGCTCAGTGCTCAGGGTGCTGGGTGCTCAGTACTCAGTGTGCTGGGTGCTCAGAGCTCGGGGTGCTGGGTGCTCAGTGCTCAGGTTGATCGCTGCTCAGTACTCAGGGTGCTGGGTGCTCAGTACACAGGGTGCTGGGTGCTCAGTACTCAAGGTGCTCAGTACTCAGGGTGCTTGGTGCTCAGTGCTCAGTATTCAGGGTGCTCAGTACTCAGGGTGCTGGGTGCTCAGTGCTCAGGGTGCTGGGTGCTTAGTGCTCAGGGTGCTGGGTGCTCAGTCCTCAGGGTGCTCAGTGCTCAGGGTGCTGGGTGCTCAGTGCTCGCGGTGCTCGGTGCTCAGAACTCAGGGTGCTGGGTGCTCAGTACTCAGGGTGCTGGGTGCTCAGTGCTCGGGGTGCCCGGTGCTCAGTGCTCGGGGTGCTCGGTGCTCAGTTCTCAGGGTGCTGGGTGCTCAGTACTCAAGGTGCTGGGTGCTCAGTGCTGGGTGGTCAGTGCTCCGGGTGCTGGGTGCTCAGTGCTCGGGGTGCTGGGTGCTCAGTACACAGGGTGGTCGGTGCTCAGTACTCAGGGTGCTGGGTGCTCAGTGCTCGGGGTGCTGGGTGGTCTGTACTCAGGGTGCTGGGTGCTCAGTGCTCGGGGTGCTCGCTGCTCAGTACGTTGGGTGCTCAGTACTCAGGGTGCTGGGTGCTCAGTGCTCAGGGTGCTGGGTGCTCAGTGCTCAGGGTGCTGGGTGCTCAGTGCTCAGGGTGCTGGGTGCTCAGTGCTCAGGGTGTTGGGTTCTCAGTGCTCAGGGTGCTGGGTGCTCAGTGCTCTGTGTGCTTGGTGCTCAGTACTCAGGGTGCTGGGTGCTCAGTGCTCAGGGTGCTGGCTGCTCAGTGCTCAGGCTGCTCAGTGCTCAGTACTCAGGGTGCTCGGTGCTCAGTGCACAGGGTGCTCAGTGCTCAGTGCTCGGGGTGCTGGGTTCTCAGTGTTCGGGGTGCTGGGTGCTCAGTGCTCAGGGTGCTGGGTGCTCAGTACTCAGGGTGCTGGGTACTCAGTGCTCAGGGTGCTCGGTGCTCAGTACTCGGGGTGCTGGGTGCTCATTCTCAGGGTGCTGGGTGCTCAGTGCTCGGGGTGCTGGGTGCTCAGTACTCAGGGTGCTAGGTGCTCAGTGCTCAGGGTGCTGGGTGCTCAGTACTCAGGGTGCTGGGTGCTCAGTGCTCAGGGTGCTCAGTGCTCAGTACTCAGGGTGCTGGGTGCTCAGTACTCAGGGTGCTGGGTGCTCAGTGCTCGGGGTGCCCGGTGCTCAGTGCTCGGGGTGCTCGGTGCTCAGTTCTCAGGGTGCTGGCTGCTCAGTACTCAAGGTGCTGGGTGCTCAGTGCTGGGTGCTCAGTGCTCCGGGTGCTGGGTGCTCAGTGCTCGGGGTGCTTGGTGCTCAGTACTCAGGGTGCTCGGTGCTCAGTACTCAGGGTGCTGGGTGCTCAGTGCTCGGGGTGCTGGGTGCTCAGTACTCAGGGTGCTGGGTGCTCAGTGCTCGGGGTGCTCGGTTCTTAGTACGTTGGGTGCTCAGTACTCAGGGTGCTGGGTGCTCAGTGCTCAGGGTGCTGGGTGCTCAGTGCTCAGGGTGCTGGGTGCTCAGTGCTCAGGGTGCTGGGTGCTCAGTGCTCAGGGTGCTGGGTTCTCAGTGCTCAGGGTGCTGGGTGCTCAGTGCTCTGGGTGCTTGGTGCTCAGTACTCAGGGTGCTGGGTGCTCAGTGCTCAGGGTGCTGGGTGCTCAGTGCTCAGGGTGCTCAGTGCTCAGTACTCAGGGTGCTCGGTGCTCAGAGCACAGGGTGCTCAGTGCTCAGTGCTCGGGGTGCTGGGTGCTCAGTGCTCAGGGTGCTGGGTCCTCAGTGCTCAGGGTGCTGGGTGCTCAGTGCTCAGGGTGCTAAGTGCTCAGTACTCAGGGTGCTCGGTGCTCAGTGCACAGGGTACTCAGTGCTCAGTGCTCGGGGTGCTGGGTGCTCAGTGCTCGGGGTGCTGGGTGCTCAGTGCTCAGGGTGCTGGTTGCTCAGTACTCAGTGTGCTCAGTGCTCAGGGTGCTGGGTGCTCAGAAGTCAGGGTGCTGGGTTCTCAGTTCTCAGGGTGCTGGGTGCTCAGTACTCAGGGTGCTCGGTGCTCAGTACTCATGGTGCTGGGTGCTCATTCTCGGGGTGCTGGGTGCTCAGTACTCAGGTTGCTCAGTACTCTGGGTACTCGGTGCTCAGTACTAATGGTGCTGGGTGCTCAGTACTCAGGGTGCTCGGTGCTCAGTTCTCAGGGTGCTCGGTGCTCAGTGTTTGGGGTGCTGGGTGCTCAGTACTCAGCGTCCTGGGTGCTCAATGCTGGGTGCTCAGTGCTCCGGGTGCTGGGTGCTCAGTGCTCTGGGTGCTGGGTGCTCAGTGCTCAGGGTGCTGGTTGCTCAGTACACAGTGTGCTCAGTGCTCAGGGTGCTGGGTGCTCAGAACTCAGGGTGCTGGGTGCTCAGTACTCAGGGTGCTGGGTCCTCAGTACTCAGGGTGCTTGGTGCTCAGTACTCATGGTGCTGGGTGCTCAGTGCTCAGGGTGCTGGGTGCTCAGTACTCATGGTGCTGGGTGCTCATTCTCGGGGTGCTGGGTGCTCAGTACTCAGGTTGCTCAGTACTCTGGGTACTCGGTGCTCAGTACTCATGGTGCTGGGTGCTCAGTACTCAAGGTGCTCGGTGCTCAGTTCTCAGGGTGCTCGGTGCTCAGTGTTTGGGGTGCTGGGTGCTCAGTACTCAGCGTGGTGGGTGCTCAGTGCTCAGGGTGCTGGGTGCTCAGGGCTCAGGGTGCTGGGTGCTCAGTACTCAGTGCTCAGGATGCTGGGGGCTCAGTGCTCAGGGTGCTGGGTACTCAGTGCTCAGGGTGCTCAGTGCTCAGTACTCAGGGTGCTGGGTGCTCAGTACTCAGGGTGCTGGGTGCTCAGTGCTCGGTGTACCCGGTGCTCAGTGCTCGGGGTGCTCGGTGCTCAGTTCTCAGGGTGCTGGGTGCTCAGTACTCAGGGTGCTGGGTGCTCAGTGCTGGGTGCTCAGTGCTCAGTACAGAGGGTGCTGGGTGCTCAGTACTTGGGGTGCTGTGTGCTCAGTGCTCAGTACTCAGGGTGCTGGGTGCTCAGTGCTCTGGGTGCTGGGTGCTCAGTACTCAGGATGCTGGGTGCTCTGTGCTCTGGGTGCTGGGTGCTCAGTGCTCAGGGTGCTGGGTACTCACTGCTCAGGACACAGGGTGCTGGGTGCTCAGCGCTCAGGGTGCTGGGTGCTCAGTAATCGGGGTGCTCAGTGCTCAGTGCTCAGTGCTCAGGGTGCTGGGTGCTCAGTGCTCGGGGTGCTGGGTGCTCAGTGCTCGGGGTGCTGGGTGCTCAGTGCTCGGGGTGCTGGGTGCTCATTGCTGGGGGTGCTGGGTGCTCAGTGCTCAGGTTGCTGGGTGCTCAGTACTCGGGGTGCTCGGTGCTCAGTACTCAGGGTGCTGGGTGCTCATTGCTCAGGGTGCTGGGTGCTCAGTGCTCAGGGTGCTGGGTGCCCCATGCTCGGGGTGCTGGGTGCTCAGTACTCGGGGTGCTCGGTGCTCAATGCTCAGGGTGCTGGGTCGCAGTGCTCGGGGTACTGGGTACTCAGTGCTCAGTACAGAGGGTGCTGGGTGCTCAGTGCTCGGGGTGCTGTGTGCTCAGTGCTCAGTACTCAGGGTGCTGGGTGCTCAGTGCTCTGGGTGCTGGGTGCTCAGTACTCAGGATGCTGGGTGCTCTGTGCTCTGGGTGCTGGGTGCTCAGTGCTCAGGGTGCTGGGTACTCACTGCTCAGGACACAGGGTGCTGGGTGCTCAGTGCTCGGGGTGCTGGGTGCTCAGTGCTCAGTACTCAGGGTGCTGGGTGCTCACTGCTCGGGGTGCTGGATGCTCAGTACTCAGGGCGCTGGGTGCTCAGTGCTCAGGGTGCTGGGTGCTCAGTACTCAGGGTGCTGGGTGCTCAGTACGCAGTATGCTGGGTGCTCAGTGCTCAGTGTGCTGGGTGCTCAGTGCTCGGGGTGCTGGGTGCTCAGTACTCAGGGTGTTCGGTGCTCAGTACTCAGGGTGCTGGGTGCTCAGTGCTCAGGGTGCTGTGTGCTCAGTACTCAGGGTGCTGGGTGCTCGGTGCTCAGTATGCTGGGTGCTCAGTACTCAGGGTGCTGGCTGCACAGTACTCAGGGTGCTCGGTGCTCAGTGCTCGGGGTGCTCAGTGCTTGGGGTGCTGGGTGCTCAGTACTCAGGGTGCTCAGTGCTTGGGGTGTTGGGTGCTTAGTACTCAGGGTGCTTGGTGCTCAGTGCTCAGGGTGCTGGGTGCTCAGTACTCAGGTTGCTGGGTGCTCAGTACTCAGGGTGCTGGGTGCTCAGTGCTCGGGGTGCTGGGTGCTCAGTACTCGGGGTGCTCAGTGCTCAGTACTCAGGGTGCTGGGTGCTCAGTGCTCAGGGTGCTGGGTGCTCAGCGCTAGGGGTGCTGGGTGCTCAGTACTCAGGGTGCTGGGTGCTCATTGCTGGGGGTGCTGGGTGCTCAGTACTCAGGGTGCTGGGTGCTCAGTGCTCAGGTTGCTGGGTGCTCAGTACTCAGGATGCTGGGTGCTCAGTACTCAGGGTGCTGGGTGCTCATTGCTGGGGGTGCTGGGTGCTCAGTACTCAGGGTGCTGGGTGCTCATTGCTGGGGGTGCTGGCTGCTCGGTTCTCAGGTTGCTGGGTGCTCAGTACTCGGGGTGCTGGGTGCTCAGTACTCAGGGTGCTGGGTGCTCATTGCTGGGGGTGCTGGGTGCTCAGTACTCGGGGTGCTCGGTGCTCAGTACTCATTGTGCTGGGTGCTCATTGCTCGGGGTGCTGGGTGCTCAGTGCTCAGGGTGCTGGGTGCCCCATTCTCGGGGTGCTGGGTGCTCAGTACTCGGGGTGCTGGGTGCTCAGTGCTCAGGGTGCTGGGTCGCAGTGCTCGGGGTACTGGGTACTCAGTGCTCAGTACACAGGGTGCTGGGTGCTCAGTGCTCGGGGTGCTGTGTGCTCAGTGCTCAGTACTCAGGGTCCTGGGTGCTCAGTGCTCGGGGTGCTGGGTGCTCAGTACTCAGGGAGCTGGGTGCTCAGTACTCAGGGTGCTGGGTGCTCATTACTCAGGGTGCTGGGTGCTCAGTACTCAGGGTGCTCAGTGCTTGGGGTGCTGGGTGCTCAGTGCTCAGGGTGCTCAGTGCTTGGGGTGTTGGGTGCTCAGTGCTCGGTACTCAGGGTGCTCGGTGCTCAGTGCTCAGTGTGCTCAGTGCTCAGTACTCAGGGTGCTCAGTGCTCAGTGCTCTGGGTGCTGGGTGCTCAGTGCTCGGGGTGCTGGGTGCTCAGTGCTCAGGGTGCTGGGTGCTCAGTACTCAGGGTGCTCAGTGCTCAGGGTGCTGGGTGCTCAGTGCTCGGGGTGCTGGGTACTCAGTGCTCAGTACACAGGGTGCTGGGTGCTCAGTGCTCGGGGTGCTGGGTGCTCAGTGCTCAGTACTCAGGGTGCTGGGTGCTCAGTGCTCGGGGTGCTGGATGCTCAGTACTCAGGGTGCTGGGTGCTCAGTGCTCAGGGTGCTGGGTGCTCAGTACTCAGGGTGCTGGGTGCTCAGTACGCAGTATGCTGGGTGCTCAGTGCTCAGGGTGCTGGGTGCTCAGTGCTCGGGGTGCTGGGTGCTCAGTACTCAGGGTGCTCGGTGCTCAGTACTCAGGGTGCTGGGTGCTCAGTGCTCAGGGTTCTGGGTGCTCATTGCTCGGGGTGCTGGGTGCTCAGTACTCGGGGTGCTCAGTGCTCAGTACTCAGGGTGCAGGGTGCTCAGTGCTCAGGGTGCTGGGTGCTCAGCGCTCGGGGTGCTGGCTGCTAGGTTCTCAGGTTGCTGGGTTCTCAGTACTCGGGGTGCTGGGTGCTCAGTACTCAGGGTGCTGGGTGCTCATTGCTGGGGGTGCTGGGTGCTCAGTACTCAGGATGCTGGGTGCTCATTGCTGGGGGTGCTGGCTGCTCGGTTCTCAGGTTGCTGGGTGCTCAGTACTCGGGGTGCTGGGTGCTCAGTACTCAGGGTGCTGGGTGCTCATTGCTGGGGGTGCTGGGTGCTCAGTGCTCAGGTTGCTGGGTGCTCAGTACTCGGGGTGCTGGGTGCTCAGTACTCAGGGTGCTGGGTGCTCATTGCTCAGGGTGCTGGGTGCTCAGTGCTCAGGGTGCTGGGTGCTCAGTGCTCGGGGTGCTTTGTGCTCAGTACTCGGGGTGCTGGGTGCTCAGTGCTCAGGGTGCTGGGTCGCAGTGCTCGGGGTACTGGGTACTCAGTGCTCAGTACACAGGGTGCTGGGTGCTCAGTGCTCGGGGTGCTGTGTGCTCAGTGCTCAGTACTCAGGGTGCTGGGTGCTCAGTGCTCGGGGTGCTGGGTGCTCAGTACTCAGGGTACTTGGTGCTCAGTACTCAGGGTGCTGGGTGATCAGTGCTCAGGGTGCTGGGTGCTCAGTACTCAGGGTGCTCGGTGCTCAGTACTCAGGGTGCTGGGTGCTCAGTGCTCAGGATGCTGGGTCCTCAGTGCTCTGGGTGCTGTGTGCTTAGTGCTCGGTGAGCTGGGTGCTCAGTACTCAGGATGCTGGGTGCTCAGTACTCGGGGTGCTGGATGCTCAGTACTCATTGAGCTGGGTGCTCAGTACTCAGGGTGCTGGGTGCTCAGGACTCAGGTGCTGGGTGCTCAGTGCTCAGGGTGCTGGGTGCTCAGTGCTCGGGGTGCTGGGTGCTCAGTGCTCAGTACTCAGGGTGCTGTGTGCTCAGTGCTCGGGGTGCTGGGTGCTCAGTGCTCAGTACTCAGGGTGCTGGGTGCTCAGTGCTCAGGGTGCTGGGTGCTCAGTGCTCAGGGTGCTGGGTGCTCAGTGCTCAGGGTGCTGGTTACTCAGTGCTCGGGGTGCTGGTTGCTCAGTACTCAGGGTGCTGGGTGCTCAGTACTCAGGGTGCTGGGTGCTCAGTGCTCGGGGTGCTGGGTGCTCAGTGCTCAGTGTGCTCGGTGCTCAGTACTCAGAGTGCTGGGTGCTCAGTGCTCGGGGTTTACTGTACTCAGGGTGCTGTGTGTTCAGTGCTCAGGGTATTGGGTGCTCAGTACTCAGGGTGCTCGGTGCTCGGGGTTCTGGGTGCTCAGTGCTCGGGGTGCTCAGTGCTCAGTACTCAGGGTGCTCGGTGCTTAGTATTCAGGGTGCTGGGTGCTCAGTACTCCGGGTGCTGGTTGCTCAGTGCTCAGGGTGCTCGGTGCTCAGTGCTCAGGGTGCTGGGTGCTCAGTACTCAGGGTGATCATTGCTCAGGGTGCTGGGTGCTCAGTACTCAGGGTGCTGGGTGCTCAGTACTCAGGGTGCTCAGTGCTCAGTACTCAGGGTGCTCAGTGCTCAGTACTAAGGTTGCTCAGTGCTCAGGGTGCTGGGTGCTCAGTACTCAGGGTGCTGGGTGCTCAATGCTCGGGGTGCTCGGTGCTCAGTGCTCAGGGTCCTGGGTACTCAGTACTCAGGGTGCTGGGTGCTTAGTACTCAGGGTGCTCAGTGCTAAGTACACAGGGTGCTGGGTGCTCAGTGCTCAGTACTCAGGGTGCTGGGTACTCAGTGATCGGGGTGCTGGGTGCTCAGTGCTCAGGGTGCTGGGTGATCAGTGCTCAGGGTGCTGGGTGCTCAGTGATCGGGGTGCTGGGTGCTCAGTACTCAGGGTGCTCAGTGCTCGGGGAGCTCGGTGCTCATTACTCAGGGTGCTGGGTGCTCAGTACTCAGTGCTCGGGGTCCTGGGTGCTCCGTGCTCGGGGTGCTGGGTGCTCAGTGCTCAGTACTCAGGGTGCTGGGTGCTCAGTACTCAGGGTGCTGGGTGCTCATTCTCGGGGTGCTGGGTGCTCAGTGCTCGGGGTGTTGGGTCCTCAGTACTCAGGGTGCTGGTGGCTCAGTACTCAGGGTGCTGCGTGCTCAGTAATCAGGGTGCTCGGTTCTCAGTATTCAGGGTGCTGGGTGCTCATTCTCGGGGTGCTGGGTGCTCAGTGCTCAGGGTGCTGGGTGCTCAGTACTCTTGGTGCTGGGGGCTCAGTACTCAGGGTGCTGGGTGCTAAGTACTCAGGGTGATCTGTTCTCAGTACTCAGGTTGGTGGGTGGTCAGTGCTCGGGGTGATGGGTGCTCAGTACTCGGGGTGCTCAGTGCTCAGTACTCAGGGTGCTGGGTGCTCAGTACTCAGTGTGCTGGGTGCTCAGTGCTCGGGGTGCTCGGTGCTCAGTGCTCGGGGTGCTGGGTGCTCAGTACTCGGGGTGCTGGGTGCTCAGTGCTCAGGGTGCTGGGTGCTCAGTGCTCGGGGTGCTGGGTGCTCAGTACTGAGGGTGGTGCTGGGTGCTCAGTACACAGGGTGCTGGGTGCTCAGTGCTCAGGGTGCTGGGTTCTCAGTACTAAGGGTGCTGGGTGCTCAGTACTCAGGGTGCTCGGTGCTCAGTACTCAGGGTGCTGGGTGCTCAGTGCTCAGGGTGCTGGGTACTCAGTACTCAGGGTGCTGGGTGCTCAGTACTCAGGGTGCTGGGTGCTCAGTGCTCAGGGTGCTTGGTGCTCAGTGCTCCTGGTGCTGGGTGCTCAGTACTCAGGGTGCTGGGTGCTCAGTGCTCAGGGTGATCGGTGCTCAGTACTCAGGGTGCTCAGTACTCAGGGTGCTGGCTGCTCAGTGCTCGGGGTGCTGGGTGCTCAGTACTCGGGGTGCTGGGTGCTCTGTACTCAGGGTGCTGGTTGCTCAGTTCTCGGGGTCCTGGGTGCTCAGTGCTCAGGGTGATCGGTGCTCAGTACTCAGGGTGCTGGGTGCTCAGTGCTCAGGGTGCTGGGTACTCAGTCCTCAGGGTGCTCAGTGCTCAGGCTGCTGGGTGCTCAGTGCTCGGGGTGCTCGGTGCTCAGTACTCAGGGTGCTGAGTGCTCAGTACTCTGGGTGCTGGGTGGTCAGTACTCATGGTGCTGGGTGCTCAGTACTCAGGGGGCTGGGTGCTCAGTGCTCAGGGTGCAGGGTGCTCAGTGCTCAGGGTGCTGGGTGCTCAGTGCTCGGGGTGCTGTGTGCTCAGTGTTCAGTGCTCAGGGTGTTGGGTGCTCAGTGCTCAGTGCTCAGGGTGCTGGGTGCTCAGTACTCAGGGTGCTGGGTGATCAGTGCTCAGGGTGCTGGGTGCTCAGTGATCGGGGTGCTGGGTGCTCAGTACTCAGGGTGCTCAGTGCTCGGGGAGCTCGGTGCTCAGTACTCAGGGTGCTGGGTGCTCAGTACTCAGTGCTCGGGGTCCTGGGTGCTCCGTGCTCGGGGTGCTGGGTGCTCAGTGCTCAGTACTCAGGGTGCTGGGTGCTCAGTACTCAGGGTGCTGGGTGCTCATTCTCGGGGTGCTGGGTGCTCAGTGCTCGGGGTGCTGGGTGCTCAGTACTCAGGGTGCTGGGGGCTCAGTACTCAGGGTGCTGCGTGCTCAGTAATCAGGGTGCTCGGTTCTCAGTATTCAGGGTGCTGGGTGCTCATTCTCGGGGTGCTGGGTGCTCAGTGCTCAGGGTGCTGGGTGCTCAGTGCTGGAGGTGCTCGGTGCTCAGTACCCAAGGTGCTGGGTGCTCAGTGCTCAGGGTGCTGGGTGCTCAGTCCTCGGGGTGCTCCGTGCTCAGGGTGCTGGGTGCTCAGTGCTCAGTACTCAGGGTGCTCAGTACTCAGGGTGCTGGGTGCTCAGTGCTCGGGGTGCTGGGTGCTCAGTACTCAGGGTGCTGGGTGCTCAGTACTCGGGGTGCTGGGTGCTCATGACTCAGGGTGCTGGGTGCTCAGTGCTCGGGGTGCTGGGTGCTCAGTGCTCAGGGTGATCGGTGCTCAGTGCCCAGGGTGCTGGGTGCTCAGTCCTCCGGGTGCTCAGTGCTCAGGGTGCTGGGTGCTCAGTGCTCGGGGTGCTCGGTGCTCAGTACTCAGGGTGCTGAGTGCTCAGTACTCAGGGTGCTGGGTGATCAGTACTCAGGGTGCTGGGTGCTCAGTACTGAGGGTGCTGGGTGCTCAATGCGCATGGTGCTGGGTGCTCAGTGCTCAGGGTGCTGGGTGCTCAGTGCTCGGGGTGCTGGGTGCTCAGGGCTGTGGTGCTGGGTGCTCAGTGCTCAGTGCTCAGGGTGCTGGGTTCTCAGTGCTCAGTGCTCTGGGTGCTGGGTGCTCAGTGCTCGGGGTGCTGGGTGCTCAGTGCTCAGGGTGCTGGGTGCTCAGTACTCAGGGTGCTCAGTGCTCAGGGTGCTGGGTGCTCAGTGCTCGGGGTGCTGGGTACTCAGTGCTCAGTACACAGGGTGCTGGGTGCTCAGTGCTCGGGGTGCTGGGTGCTCAGTGCTCAGTACTCAGGGTGCTGGGTGCTCAGTGCTCGGGGTGCTGGATGCTCAGTACTCAGGGTGCTGGGTGCTCAGTGCTCAGGGTGCTGGGTGCTCAGTACTCAGGGTGCTGGGTGCTCAGTACGCAGTATGCTGGGTGCTCAGTGCTCAGGGTGCTGGGTGCTCAGTGCTCGGGGTGCTGGGTGCTCAGTACTCAGGGTGCTCGGTGCTCAGTACTCAGGGTGCTGGGTGCTCAGTGCTCAGGGTTCTGGGTGCTCATTGCTCGGGGTGCTGGGTGCTCAGTACTCGGGGTGCTCAGTGCTCAGTACTCAGGGTGCAGGGTGCTCAGTGCTCAGGGTGCTGGGTGCTCAGCGCTCGGGGTGCTGGCTGCTAGGTTCTCAGGTTGCTGGGTTCTCAGTACTCGGGGTGCTGGGTGCTCAGTACTCAGGGTGCTGGGTGCTCATTGCTGGGGGTGCTGGGTGCTCAGTACTCAGGATGCTGGGTGCTCATTGCTGGGGGTGCTGGCTGCTCGGTTCTCAGGTTGCTGGGTGCTCAGTACTCGGGGTGCTGGGTGCTCAGTACTCAGGGTGCTGGGTGCTCATTGCTGGGGGTGCTGGGTGCTCAGTGCTCAGGTTGCTGGGTGCTCAGTACTCGGGGTGCTGGGTGCTCAGTACTCAGGGTGCTGGGTGCTCATTGCTCAGGGTGCTGGGTGCTCAGTGCTCAGGGTGCTGGGTGCTCAGTGCTCGGGGTGCTTTGTGCTCAGTACTCGGGGTGCTGGGTGCTCAGTGCTCAGGGTGCTGGGTCGCAGTGCTCGGGGTACTGGGTACTCAGTGCTCAGTACACAGGGTGCTGGGTGCTCAGTGCTCGGGGTGCTGTGTGCTCAGTGCTCAGTACTCAGTGTGCTGGGTGCTCAGTGCTCGGGGTGCTGGGTGCTCAGTACTCAGGGTACTTGGTGCTCAGTACTCAGGGTGCTGGGTGATCAGTGCTCAGGGTGCTGGGTGCTCAGTACTCAGGGTGCTCGGTGCTCAGTACTCAGGGTGCTGGGTGCTCAGTGCTCAGGATGCTGGGTCCTCAGTGCTCTGGGTGCTGTGTGCTTAGTGCTCGGTGAGCTGGGTGCTCAGTACTCAGGATGCTGGGTGCTCAGTACTCGGGGTGCTGGATGCTCAGTACTCATTGAGCTGGGTGCTCAGTACTCAGGGTGCTGGGTGCTCAGGACTCAGGTGCTGGGTGCTCAGTGCTCAGGGTGCTGGGTGCTCAGTGCTCGGGGTGCTGGGTGCTCAGTGCTCAGTACTCAGGGTGCTGTGTGCTCAGTGCTCGGGGTGCTGGGTGCTCAGTGCTCAGTACTCAGGGTGCTGGGTGCTCAGTGCTCAGGGTGCTGGGTGCTCAGTGCTCAGGGTGGTGGGTGCTCAGTGCTCAGGGTGCTGGTTACTCAGTGCTCGGGGTGCTGGTTGCTCAGTACTCAGGGTGCTGGGTGCTCAGTACTCAGGGTGCTGGGTGCTCAGTGCTCGGGGTGCTGGGTGCTCAGTGCTCAGTGTGCTCGGTGCTCAGTACTCAGAGTGCTGGGTGCTCAGTGCTCGGGGTTTACTGTACTCAGGGTGCTGTGTGTTCAGTGCTCAGGGTATTGGGTGCTCAGTACTCAGGGTGCTCGGTGCTCGGGGTTCTGGGTGCTCAGTGCTCGGGGTGCTCAGTGCTCAGTACTCAGGGTGCTCGGTGCTTAGTATTCAGGGTGCTGGGTGCTCAGTACTCCGGGTGCTGGTTGCTCAGTGCTCAGGGTGCTCGGTGCTCAGTGCTCAGGGTGCTGGGTGCTCAGTACTCAGGGTGATCATTGCTCAGGGTGCTGGGTGCTCAGTACTCAGGGTGCTGGGTGCTCAGTACTCAGGGTGCTCAGTGCTCAGTACTCAGGGTGCTCAGTGCTCAGTACTAAGGTTGCTCAGTGCTCAGGGTGCTGGGTGCTCAGTACTCAGGGTGCTGGGTGCTCAATGCTCGGGGTGCTCGGTGCTCAGTGCTCAGGGTCCTGGGTACTCAGTACTCAGGGTGCTGGGTGCTTAGTACTCAGGGTGCTCAGTGCTAAGTACACAGGGTGCTGGGTGCTCAGTGCTCAGTACTCAGGGTGCTGGGTACTCAGTGATCGGGGTGCTGGGTGCTCAGTGCTCAGGGTGCTGGGTGATCAGTGCTCAGGGTGCTGGGTGCTCAGTGATCGGGGTGCTGGGTGCTCAGTACTCAGGGTGCTCAGTGCTCGGGGAGCTCGGTGCTCATTACTCAGGGTGCTGGGTGCTCAGTACTCAGTGCTCGGGGTCCTGGGTGCTCCGTGCTCGGGGTGCTGGGTGCTCAGTGCTCAGTACTCAGGGTGCTGGGTGCTCAGTACTCAGGGTGCTGGGTGCTCATTCTCGGGGTGCTGGGTGCTCAGTGCTCGGGGTGTTGGGTCCTCAGTACTCAGGGTGCTGGTGGCTCAGTACTCAGGGTGCTGCGTGCTCAGTAATCAGGGTGCTCGGTTCTCAGTATTCAGGGTGCTGGGTGCTCATTCTCGGGGTGCTGGGTGCTCAGTGCTCAGGGTGCTGGGTGCTCAGTACTCTTGGTGCTGGGGGCTCAGTACTCAGGGTGCTGGGTGCTAAGTACTCAGGGTGATCTGTTCTCAGTACTCAGGTTGGTGGGTGGTCAGTGCTCGGGGTGATGGGTGCTCAGTACTCGGGGTGCTCAGTGCTCAGTACTCAGGGTGCTGGGTGCTCAGTACTCAGTGTGCTGGGTGCTCAGTGCTCGGGGTGCTCGGTGCTCAGTGCTCGGGGTGCTGGGTGCTCAGTACTCGGGGTGCTGGGTGCTCAGTGCTCAGGGTGCTGGGTGCTCAGTGCTCGGGGTGCTGGGTGCTCAGTACTGAGGGTGGTGCTGGGTGCTCAGTACACAGGGTGCTGGGTGCTCAGTGCTCAGGGTGCTGGGTTCTCAGTACTAAGGGTGCTGGGTGCTCAGTACTCAGGGTGCTCGGTGCTCAGTACTCAGGGTGCTGGGTGCTCAGTGCTCAGGGTGCTGGGTACTCAGTACTCAGGGTGCTGGGTGCTCAGTACTCAGGGTGCTGGGTGCTCAGTGCTCAGGGTGCTTGGTGCTCAGTGCTCCTGGTGCTGGGTGCTCAGTACTCAGGGTGCTGGGTGCTCAGTGCTCAGGGTGATCGGTGCTCAGTACTCAGGGTGCTCAGTACTCAGGGTGCTGGCTGCTCAGTGCTCGGGGTGCTGGGTGCTCAGTACTCGGGGTGCTGGGTGCTCTGTACTCAGGGTGCTGGTTGCTCAGTTCTCGGGGTCCTGGGTGCTCAGTGCTCAGGGTGATCGGTGCTCAGTACTCAGGGTGCTGGGTGCTCAGTGCTCAGGGTGCTGGGTACTCAGTCCTCAGGGTGCTCAGTGCTCAGGCTGCTGGGTGCTCAGTGCTCGGGGTGCTCGGTGCTCAGTACTCAGGGTGCTGAGTGCTCAGTACTCTGGGTGCTGGGTGGTCAGTACTCATGGTGCTGGGTGCTCAGTACTCAGGGGGCTGGGTGCTCAGTGCTCAGGGTGCTGGGTGCTCAGTGCTCAGGGTGCTGGGTGCTCAGTGCTCGGGGTGCTGTGTGCTCAGTGTTCAGTGCTCAGGGTGTTGGGTGCTCAGTGCTCAGTGCTCAGGGTGCTGGGTGCTCAGTACTCAGGGTGCTGGGTGATCAGTGCTCAGGGTGCTGGGTGCTCAGTGATCGGGGTGCTGGGTGCTCAGTACTCAGGGTGCTCAGTGCTCGGGGAGCTCGGTGCTCAGTACTCAGGGTGCTGGGTGCTCAGTACTCAGTGCTCGGGGTCCTGGGTGCTCCGTGCTCGGGGTGCTGGGTGCTCAGTGCTCAGTACTCAGGGTGCTGGGTGCTCAGTACTCAGGGTGCTGGGTGCTCATTCTCGGGGTGCTGGGTGCTCAGTGCTCGGGGTGCTGGGTGCTCAGTACTCAGGGTGCTGGGGGCTCAGTACTCAGGGTGCTGCGTGCTCAGTAATCAGGGTGCTCGGTTCTCAGTATTCAGGGTGCTGGGTGCTCATTCTCGGGGTGCTGGGTGCTCAGTGCTCAGGGTGCTGGGTGCTCAGTGCTGGAGGTGCTCGGTGCTCAGTACCCAAGGTGCTGGGTGCTCAGTGCTCAGGGTGCTGGGTGCTCAGTCCTCGGGGTGCTCCGTGCTCAGGGTGCTGGGTGCTCAGTGCTCAGTACTCAGGGTGCTCAGTACTCAGGGTGCTGGGTGCTCAGTGCTCGGGGTGCTGGGTGCTCAGTACTCAGGGTGCTGGGTGCTCAGTACTCGGGGTGCTGGGTGCTCATGACTCAGGGTGCTGGGTGCTCAGTGCTCGGGGTGCTGGGTGCTCAGTGCTCAGGGTGATCGGTGCTCAGTGCCCAGGGTGCTGGGTGCTCAGTCCTCCGGGTGCTCAGTGCTCAGGGTGCTGGGTGCTCAGTGCTCGGGGTGCTCGGTGCTCAGTACTCAGGGTGCTGAGTGCTCAGTACTCAGGGTGCTGGGTGATCAGTACTCAGGGTGCTGGGTGCTCAGTACTGAGGGTGCTGGGTGCTCAATGCGCATGGTGCTGGGTGCTCAGTGCTCAGGGTGCTGGGTGCTCAGTGCTCGGGGTGCTGGGTGCTCAGGGCTGTGGTGCTGGGTGCTCAGTGCTCAGTGCTCAGGGTGCTGGGTTCTCAGTGCTCAGTGCTCAGGGTGCTGGTTGCTCAGTACTCAGGGTGCTGGGTGCTCAGTACTCAGGGTGCTGGGTGCTCAGTGCTCAGGGTGCTGGGTGCTCAGTACTCAGGGTGCTGGGTGCTCAGTGCTCAGGGTGCTCTGTGCTCAGTACTCAGAATGCTGGGTGCTCAGTGCTCAGGGTGCTGGGTGCTCAGTGCTCAGGGTGCTGGGTGCTCAGTACTCAGGGTGCTGGGTGTTCAGTGCTCGGGGTGCTCGGTGCTCAGTACTCAAGGTGCTGGGTGCTCAGTGCTCAGGGTGCTGGGTGCTCAGTCCTCGGGGTGCTCCGTGCTCAGTGATCAGGGTGCTGGGTGCTCAGTACTCAGGGTACTCGGTGCTCAGTACTCAGGGTTCTCAGTGCTCAGTACTCAGGGTGCTGGGTGCTCAGTGCTCAGGGTGCTCAGTGCTCAGTGCTTGGGGTGCTGGGTGCTCAGTGCTCGGGGCGCTTTGTGCTCAGTGCTCGGGGCGCTGGGTGCTCAGTGCTCGGGGTGCTGGGTGCTCAGTGCTCGGGGCGCTGGGTGCTCAGTGCTCGGGGTGCTGGGTGCTCAGTACTCGGGGTGCTGGGTGCTCAGTGCTCAGGGTGCTCAGTGCTCAGTACTCAGTGCTCAGGGTGCTCAGTGCTCAGTGCTCAGGGTGCTGGGTGTTCAGTACTCAGGGTGCTGGGTGCTCAGTACTCAGGGTGCTGGGGGCTCAGTGCTCAGGGTGCTGGGTGCTCAGTACTCTGGGTGTTGGGTGCTCAGTACACAGAGTGCTGGGTGCTCCGTGCTCGGGGTGCTGGGTGCTCATTGCTCAGGGTGCTGGGTGCTCAGTGCTCAGGGTGCTGGGTGCTCAGTACTCAGGGTGCTGGGTGCTCAGTACTCAGGGTGCTGGGTGCTCAGTGATCGTGGTGCTGGGTGCTCAGTACTCAGGGTGCTCAGTGCTCGGGGAGCTGTGAGCTCAGTACTCAGGGTGCTGGGGGCTCAGTACTCAGGGTGCTGGGTGCTCAGTAATCAGGGTGCTTGGTGCTCAGTGCTCCTGGTGCTGGGTGCTCAGTACTCAGGGTGCTGGGTGCTCAGTGCTCAGGGTGATCGGTGCTCAGTACTCAGGGTGCTCACTACTCAGGGTGCTGGCTGCTCAGTGCTCGGGGTGCTGGGTGCTCAGTACTCGGGGTGCTGGGTGCTCTGTACTCAGGGTGCTGGGTGCTCAGTTATCGGGGTCCTGGGTGCTCAGTGCTCAGGGTGATCGGTGCTCAGTACTCAGGGTGCTGGGTGCTCAGTGCTCACGATGCTGGGTACTCAGTCCTCAGGGTGCTCAGTGCTCAGGGTGCTGGGTGCTCAGTGCTCGGGGTGCTCGGTGCTCAGTACTCAGGGTGCTCAGTACTCAGGGTGCTGGCTGCTCAGTGCTCGGGGTGCTGGGTGCTCAGTACTCGGGGTGCTGGGTGCTCTGTACTCAGGGTGCTGGTTGCTCAGTTCTCGGGGTCCTGGGTGCTCAGTGCTCAGGGTGATCGGTGCTCAGTACTCAGGGTGCTGGGTGCTCAGTGCTCAGGGTGCTGGGTACTCAGTCCTCAGGGTGCTCAGTGCTCAGGGTGCTGGGTGCTCAGTGCTCGGGGTGCTCGGTGCTCAGTACTCAGGGTGCTGAGTGCTCAGTACTCAGGGTGCTGGGTGGTCAGTACTCATGGTGCTGGGTGCTCAGTACTCAGGGGGCTGGGTGCTCAGTGCTCAGGGTGCTGGGTGCTCAGTGCTCAGGGTGCTGGGTGCTCAGTGCTCGGGGTGCTGGGTGCTCAGTGCTCGGGGTGCTGTGTGCTCAGTGTTCAGTGCTCAGGGTGTTGGGTGCTCAGTGCTCAGTGCTCAGGGTGCTGGGTGCTCAGTACTCAGGGTGCTGGGTGATCAGTGCTCAGGGTGCTGGGTGCTCAGTGATCGGGGTGCTGGGTGCTCAGTACTCAGGGTGCTCAGTGCTCGGGGAGCTCGGTGCTCAGTACTCAGGGTGCTGGGTGCTCAGTACTCTGTGCTCGGGGTCCTGGGTGCTCCGTGCTCGGGGTGCTGGGTGCTCAGTGCTCAGTACTCAGGGTGCTGGGTGCTCAGTACTCAGGGTGCTGGGTGCTCATTCTCGGGGTGCTGGGTGCTCAGTGCTCGGGGTGCTGGGTGCTCAGTACTCAGGGTGCTGGGGGCTCAGTACTCAGGGTGCTGCGTGCTCAGTAATCAGGGTGCTCGGTTCTCAGTATTCAGGGTGCTGGGTGCTCATTCTCGGGGTGCTGGGTGCTCAGTGCTCAGGGTGCTGGGTGCTCAGTGCTGGAGGTGCTCGGTGCTCAGTACCCAAGGTGCTGGGTGCTCAGTGCTCAGGGTGCTGGGTGCTCAGTCCTCGGGGTGCTCCGTGCTCAGGGTGCTGGGTGCTCAGTGCTCAGTACTCAGGGTGCTCAGTACTCAGGGTGCTGGGTGCTCAGTGCTCGGGGTGCTGGGTGCTCAGTACTCAGGGTGCTGGGTGCTCAGTACTCGGGGTGCTGGGTGCTCATGACTCAGGGTGCTGGGTGCTCAGTGCTCGGGGTGCTGGGTGCTCAGTGCTCAGGGTGATCGGTGCTCAGTGCCCAGGGTGCTGGGTGCTCAGTCCTCCGGGTGCTCAGTGCTCAGGGTGCTGGGTGCTCAGTGCTCGGGGTGCTCGGTGCTCAGTACTCAGGGTGCTGAGTGCTCAGTACTCAGGGTGCTGGGTGATCAGTACTCAGGGTGCTGGGTGCTCAGTACTGAGGGTGCTGGGTGCTCAATGCGCATGGTGCTGGGTGCTCAGTGCTCAGGGTGCTGGGTGCTCAGTGCTCGGGGTGCTGGGTGCTCAGGGCTGTGGTGCTGGGTGCTCAGTGCTCAGTGCTCAGTGCTCAGGGTGCTGGGTTCTCAGTGCTCAGTGCTCAGGGTGCTGGTTGCTCAGTACTCAGGGTGCTGGGTGCTCAGTACTCAGGGTGCTGGGTGCTCAGTGCTCAGGGTGCTGGGTGCTCAGTACTCAGGGTGCTGGGTGCTCAGTGCTCAGGGTGCTCTGTGCTCAGTACTCAGAATGCTGGGTGCTCAGTGCTCAGTGTGCTGGGTGCTCAGTGCTCAGGGTGCTGGGTGCTCAGTACTCAGGGTGCTGGGTGCTCAGTGCTCGGGGTGCTCGGTGCTCAGTACTCAAGGTGCTGGGTGCTCAGTGCTCAGGGTGCTGGGTGCTCAGTCCTCGGGGTGCTCCGTGCTCAGTGATCAGGGTGCTGGGTGCTCAGTACTCAGGGTACTCGGTGCTCAGTACTCAGGGTTCTCAGTGCTCAGTACTCAGGGTGCTGGGTGCTCAGTGCTCAGGGTGCTCAGTGCTCAGTGCTTGGGGTGCTGGGTGCTCAGTGCTCGGGGCGCTTTGTGCTCAGTGCTCGGGGTGCTGGGTGCTCAGTGCTCGGGGTGCTGGGTGCTCAGTGCTCGGGGCGCTGGGTGCTCAGTGCTCGGGGTGCTGGGTGCTCAGTACTCGGGGTGCTGGGTGCTCAGTGCTCAGGGTGCTCAGTGCTCAGTACTCAGTGCTCAGGGTGCTCAGTGCTCAGTGCTCAGGGTGCTGGGTGTTCAGTACTCAGGGTGCTGGGTGCTCAGTACTCAGGGTGCTGGGGGCTCAGTGCTCAGGGTGCTGGGTGCTCAGTACTCTGGGTGTTGGGTGCTCAGTACACAGAGTGCTGGGTGCTCCGTGCTCGGGGTGCTGGGTGCTCATTGCTCAGGGTGCTGGGTGCTCAGTGCTCAGGGTGCTGGGTGCTCAGTACTCAGGGTGCTGGGTGCTCAGTACTCATGGTGCTGGGTGCTCAGTGATCGGGGTGCTGGGTGCTCAGTACTCAGGGTGCTCAGTGCTCGGGGAGCTGTGAGCTCAGTACTCAGGGTGCTGGGGGCTCAGTACTCAGGGTGCTGGGTGCTCAGTAATCAGGGTGCTCATTTCTCAGTATTCAGGGTGCTGGGTGCTCATTCTCGGTGTGCTGGGTGCGCAGTGCTCAGGGTGCTGGGTGCTCAGTACTCTTGGTGCTGGGGGCTCAGTACTCAGGGTGCTGGGTGCTCAGTACTCAGGGTGCTGGGTGCTCAGTGCTCGGGGTGCTCGGTGCTCAGTGCTCGGGGTGCAGGGTGCTCAGTACTCGGGGTGCTGGGTGCTCAGTGCTCAGGGTGCTGGGTGCTCAGTGCTCGGGGTGCTGGGTGCTCAGTACTGAGGGTGGTGCTGGGTGCTCAGTACTCAGGGTGCTGGGTGCTCAGTGCTCAGGGTGCTGGGTGCTCAGTACTAAGGGTGCTGGGTGCTCAGTAATCAGGGTGCTCGGTGCTCAGTACTCAGGGTGCTGGGTGCTCAGTGCTCAGGGTGCTGGGTACTCAGTACTCAGGGTGCTGGGTGCTCAGTACTCAGGGTGCTGGGTGCTCAATGCTCAGGGTGCTTGGTGCTCAGTGCTCCTGGTGCTGGGTGCTCAGTACTCAGGGTGCTGGGTGCTCAGTGCTCAGGGTGATCGGTGCTCAGTACTCAGGGTGCTCACTACTCAGGGTGCTGGCTGCTCAGTGCTCGGGGTGCTGGGTGCTCAGTACTCGGGGTGCTGGGTGCTCTGTACTCAGGGTGCTGGGTGCTCAGTTCTCGGGGTCCTGGGTGCTCAGTGCTCAGGGTGATCGGTGCTCAGTACTCAGGGTGCTGGGTGCTCAGTGCTCACGATGCTGGGTACTCAGTCCTCAGGGTGCTCAGTGCTCAGGGTGCTGGGTGCTCAGTGCTCGGG
Source organism: Microtus oregoni (assembly GCF_018167655.1). NCBI lineage: Eukaryota > Metazoa > Chordata > Mammalia > Rodentia > Cricetidae > Microtus > Microtus oregoni. The sequence continues at coordinate 12,873 of NW_024543536.1, read as the reverse complement.
GTGCTCGGTGCTCAGTACTCAGGGTGCTGAGTGCTCAGTACTCAGGGTGCTGGGTGGTCGGTACTCATGGTGCTGGGTGCTCAGTGCTCGGGGTGCTGGGTGCTCAGTGCTCAGTGCTCATTGTGTTCGGTGCTCAGTGCTCAGTGCTCAGGGTGCTGGGTGCTCAGTACTCAGGGTGCTGGGTGCTCAGTACTCAGAGTGCTGGGTGCTCAGTGCTCAGGGTGCTGGGTGCTCAGGACTCTGGGTGTTGGGTGCTCAGTACTCAGGGTGCTGGGTGCTCAATGCTCATGGTGCTGGGTGCTCAGTGCTCAGGGCGCTGGGTGCTCAGTGCTCGGGGTGCTGGGTGCTCAGGGCTGTGGTGCTGGGTGCTCAGTGCTCAGTGCTCAGGGTGCTGGGTGCTCAGTGCTCAGTGCTCAGGGTGCTGGTTGCTCAGTACTCAGGGTGCTGGGTGCTCAGTACTCAGGGTGCTGGGTGCTCAGTGCTCAGGGTGCTCTGTGCTCAGTACTCAGGGTGCTGGGTGCTCAGTGCTCGGGGTGCTGCGTGCTCAGTGCTCAGGGTGCTGGGTGCTCAGTGCTCAGGGTGCTGGGTGCTCAGTACTCAGGGTGCTGGGTGCTCAGTGCTCGGGGTGCTCGGTGCTCAGTACTCAAGGTGCTGGGTGCTCAGTGCTCAGGGTGCTGGGTGCTCAGTCCTCGGGGTGCTCCGTGCTCAGTGATCAGGGTGCTGGGTGCTCAGTACTCAGGGTGCTCGGTGCTCAGTACTCAGGGTTCTCAGGGCTCAGTACTCAGGGTGCTGGGTGCTCAGGGCTCAGGTTGCTGGGTGCTCAGTGCTCGGGGTGCTGGGTGCTGAGTGCTCAGGGTGCTGGGTGCTCAATGCTCGGGGTGCTCGGTGCTCAGTGCTCAGGGTCCTGGGTACTCAGTACTCAGGGTGCTGGGTGCTTAGTACTCAGGGTGCTCAGTGCTAAGTACACAGGGTGCTGGGTGCTCAGTGCTCGGCGTGCTGGTTGCTCAGTGCTCAGTACTCAGGGTGCTGGGTACTCAGTGCTCGGGGTGCTGGGTGCTCAGTGCTCAGGGTGCTGGGTGATCAGTGCTCAGGGTGCTGGGTGCTCAGTGATCGGGGTGCTCAGTGCTCGGGGAGCTCGGTGCTCCGTACTCAGGGTGCTGGGTGCTCAGTACTCAGTGCTCGGGGTCCTGGGTGCTCCGTGCTCGGGGTGCTGGGTGCTCAGTGCTCAGTACTCAGGGTGCTGGGTGCTCAGTACTCAGGGTGCTGGGTGCTCATTCTCGGGGTGCTGGGTGCTCAGTGCTCGGGGTGTTGGGTGCTCAGTACTCAGGGTGCTGGGGGCTCAGTACTCAGGGTGCTGCGTGCTCAGTAATCAGGGTGCTCGGTTCTCAGTATTCAGGGTGCTGGGTGCTCATTCTCGGGGTGCTGGGTGCTCAGTGCTCAGGGTGCTGGGTGCTCAGTACTCTTGGTGCTGGGGGCTCAGTACTCAGGGTGCTGGGTGCTAAGTACTCAGGGTGATCTGTTCTCAGTACTCAGGTTGCTGGGTGGTCAGTGCTCGGGGTGATGGGTGCTCAGTACTCGGGGTGCTCAGTGCTCAGTACTCAGGGTGCTGGGTGCTCAGTACTCAGTGTGCTGGGTGCTCAGTGCTCGGGGTGCTCGGTGCTCAGTGCTCGGGGTGCTGGGTGCTCAGTACTCGGGGTGCTGGGTGCTCAGTGCTCAGGGTGCTGGGTGCTCAGTGCTCGGGGTGCTGGGTGCTCAGTACTGAGGGTGGTGCTGGGTGCTCAGTACACAGGGTGCTGGGTGCTCAGTGCTCCGGGTGCTGGGTGCTCAGTACTAAGGGTGCTGGGTGCTCAGTACTCAGGGTGCTGGGTGCTCAGTGCTCAGGGTGCTGGGTACTCAGTACTCAGGGTGCTGGGTGCTCAGTACTCAGGGTGCTGTGTGCTCAGTGCTCAGTACTCAGCGTGCTGGGTGCTCAGTGCTCAGAGTGTTGGGTGCTCAGTACTCAGGGTGCTGGGTGCTCAGTGCTCAGTGCTCAGGGTGCTCAGTGCTCAGGGTGCTCAGTGCTCAGGGTGCTGGGTGCTCAGTGTGCTGGGTGCTCAGTGCTCGGGGTGCTGGGTGCTCAGTGCTCGGGGTGCTGGGTGCTCAGTGCTCGGGGTGCTGGGTGCTCAGTGTGCTGGGTGCTCAGTGCTCAGGGTGCTCAGTGCTCAGGGTGCTGGGTGCTCAGTGTGCTGGGTGCTCAGTGCTCGGGGTGCTGGGTGTTCAGTACTCAGGGTGCTGGGTGCTCAGTGCTCAGGGTGCTGGGTGCTCAGTACTCAGGGTTCAGGGTGCTCAGTGCTCGGGGTGCTGGGTGCTCAGTGCTCAGGGTGATCAGTGCTCAGTACTCAGGGTGCTGGGTGCTCAGTGCTAAGGGTGCTGGGTGCTCAGTCCTCAGGGTGCTCAGTACTCAGGGTGCTCGGTGCTCAGTGCTCAGTACTCAGGGTGCTCAGTACTCAGGGTGCTGGATGCTCAGTGCTCGGGGTGCTGGGTGCTCAGGACTCAGGGTGCTGGGTGCTCAGTACTCGGGGTGCTGGGTGCTCATGATTCAGGGTGCTGGGTGCTCAGTACTCAGGGTGCTGGGTGCTCAGTACTCAGGGTGCTGCGTGCTCAATGCTCATGGTGCTGGGTGCTCAGTGCTCAGGGTGCTGGGTGCTCAGTGCTCGGGGTGCTGGGTGCTCAGGGCTGTGGTGCTGGGTGCTCAGTGCTCAGTGCTCAGTGCTCAGGGTGCTGGGTGCTCAGTGCTCAGTGCTCAGGGTGCTGGTTGCTCAGTACTCAGGGTGCTGGGTGCTCAGTACTCAGGGTGCTGGGTGCTCAGTGCTCAGGGTGCTCTGTGCTCAGTACTCAGAGTGCTGGGTGCTCAGTGCTCGGGGTGCTGCGTGCTCAGTGCTCAGGGTGCTGGGTGCTCAGTGCTCAGGGTGCTGGGTGCTCAGTACTCAGGGTGCTGGGTGCTGAGTGCTCGGGGTGCTCGGTGCTCAGTACTCAAGGTGCTGGGTCCTCAGTGCTCAGGGTGCTGGGTGCTCAGTCCTCGGGGTGCTGGGTGCTCAGTACTGAGGGTGGTGCTGGGTGCTCAGTACTCAGGGTGCTGGGTGCTCAGTGCTCAGGGTGCTGGGTGCTCAGTACTCGGGGTGCTGGGTGCTCAGTGCTCAGGGTGCTGGGTGCTCAGTGCTCGGGGTGCTGGGTGCTCAGGACTGAGGGTGGTGCTGGGTGCTCAGTACTCAGGGTGCTGGGTGCTCAGTGCTCAGGGTGCTGGGTGCTCAGTACTAAGGGTGCTGGGTGCTCAGTACTCAGGGTGCTCGGTGCTCAGTAATCAGGGTGCTGGGTGCTCAGTGCTCAGGGTGCTGGGTACTCAGTACTCAGGGTGCTGGGTGCTCAGTACTCAGGGTGCTGGGTGCTCAGTGCTCAGGGTGCTTGGTGCTCAGTGCTCCTGGTGCTGGGTGCTCAGTACTCAGGGTGCTGGGTGCTCAGTGCTCAGGGTGATCGGTGCTCAGTACTCAGGGTGCTCAGTACTCAGGGTGCTGGCTGCTCAGTGCTCGGGGTGCTGGGTGCTCAGTACTCGGGGTGCTGGGTGCTCTGTACTCAGGGTGCTGGTTGCTCAGTTCTCGGGGTCCTGGGTGCTCAGTGCTCAGGGTGATCAGTGCTCAGTACTCAGGGTGCTGGGTGCTCAGTGCTCAGGGTGCTGGGTACTCAGTCCTCAGGGTGCTCAGTGCTCAGGGTGCTGGGTGCTCAGTGCTCGGGGTGTTCGGTGCTCAGTACTCAGGGTGCTGAGTGCTCATTACTCAGGGTGCTGGGTGGTCAGTACTCAAGGTGCTGGGTGCTCAGTACTCAGGGGGCTGGGTGCTCAGTGCTCAGGGTGCTGGGTGCTCAGTGCTCAGGGTGCTGGGTGCTCAGTGGTCGGGGTGCTGGGTGCTCAGTGCTCGGGGTGCTGGGTGCTCAGTGCTCAGTGCTCAGGGTGTTGGGTGCTCAGTGCTCAGTGCTCAGGGTGCTGGGTGCTCAGTACTCAGGGTGCTGGGTGCTCAGTACTCAGGGTGCTGGGTGCTCAGTGCTCAGGGTACTGGGTGCTCAGGACTCTGGGTGTTGGGTGCTCAGTACTCAGGGTGCTGGGTGCTCAGTGCTCAGGGTGCTGGGTGCTCAGTGCTCGGGGTGCTGGGTGCTCAGTGCTCAGGGTGCTGGGTGCTCAGTATTCAGGGTGCTGGGTGCTCAGTGCTCGGGGTGCTCGGTGCTCAGTACTCAAGGTGCTGGGTGCTCAGTGCTCAGGGTGCTGGGTGCTCAGTCCTCGGGGTGCTCCGTGCTCAGTGCTCAGGGTGCTGGGTGCTCAGTACTCAGGGTGCTCGGTGCTCAGTACTCAGGGTTCTCAGTGCTCAGAGTGCTGGGTGCTCAGTACTCAGGGTGCTCAGTGCTCAGTACTCGGGGTGCTGGGTGCTCAGTACTCAGGGTGCTCAGTGCTCAGTACTCGGGGTGCTGGGTACTCAGTGCTCAGTCTGCTCAGTGCTCAGTGCTCGGGGTGCTGGGTGCTCAGTGCTCGGGGCGCTGGGTGCTCAGTGCTCGAGGTGCTGGTTGCTCAGTACTCAGGGTGCTGTGTGCTCAGTGCTCAGTACTCAGCGTGCTGGGTGCTCAGTGCTCAGAGTGTTGGGTGCTCAGTACTCAGGGTGCTGGGTGCTCAGTGCTCAGGGTGCTCAGTGCTCAGGGTGCTCAGTGCTCAGTGTGCTGGGTGCTCAGTGCTCGGGGTGCTGGGTGCTCAGTGCTCGACGTGCTGGGTGCTCAGTGCTCGGGGTGCTGGCTGCTCAGGGTGCTGGGTGCTCAGTGCTCGGGGTGCTGGGTGCTCAGTGCTCAGTGCTCAGGGTGCTGGGTGCTCAGTGCTCAGTGCTCAGGTTGCTGGGTGTTCAGTACTCAGGGTGCTGGGTGCTCAGTGCTCAGGGTGCTGGGTGCTCAGTACTCAGGGTTCTGGGTGCTCAGTGCTCGGGGTGCTGGGTGGTCAGTGCTCAGGGTGATCAGTGCTCAGTACTCAGGGTGCTGGGTGCTCAGTGCTCAGGGTGCTGGGTGCTCAGTCCTCAGGGTGCTCAGTACTCAGGGTGCTCGGTGCTCAGTGCTCAGTACTCAGGGTGCTCAGTACTCAGGGTGCTGGGTGCTCAGTGCTCGGGGTGCTGGGTGCTCAGTACTCAGGGTGCTGGGTGCTCAGTACTCGGGGTGCTGGGTGCTCATGACTCAGGGTGCTGGGTGCTCAGTGCTCGGGGTGCTGGGTGCTCAGTGCTCAGGGTGATCGGTGCTCAGTGCCCAGGGTGCTGGGTGCTCAGTCCTCCGGGTGCTCAGTGCTCAGGGTGCTGGGTGCTCAGTACTCAGGGTGCTGGGTGCTCAGTACTCAGGGTGCTGGGTGCTCAGTACTCAGGGTGCTGCGTGCTCAATGCTCATGGTGCTGGGTGCTCAGTGCTCAGGGTGCTGGGTGCTCAGTGCTCGGGGTGCTGGGTGCTCAGGGCTGTGGTGCTGGGTGCTCAGTGCTCAGTGCTCAGTGCTCAGGGTGCTGGGTGCTCAGTGCTCAGGGTGCTGGTTGCTCAGTACTCAGGGTGCTGGGTGCTCAGTACTCAGGGTGCTGGGTGCTCAGTGCTCAGGGTGCTCTGTGCTCAGTACTCAGAGTGCTGGGTGCTCAGTGCTCGGGGTGCTGCGTGCTCAGTGCTCAGGGTGCTGGGTGCTCAGTGCCCAGGGTGCTGGGTGCTCAGTACTCAGGGTGCTGGGTGCTCAGTGCTCGGGGTGCTCGGTGCTCAGTACTCAAGGTGCTGGGTGCTCAGTGCTCAGGGTGCTGGGTGCTCAGTCCTCGGGGTGCTCCGTGCTCAGTGATCAGGGTGCTGGGTGCTCAGTACTCAGGGTGCTCGGTGCTCAGTACTCAGGGTTCTCAGTGCTCAGTACTCAGGGTGCTGGGTGCTCAGTGCTCAGGGTGCTCAGTGCTCAGTGCTTGGGGTGCTGGGTGCTCAGTGTTCGGGCCGCTGGGTGCTCAGTGCTCGGGGTGCTGGGTGCTCAGTGCTCGGGGTGCTGGTTGTTCAGTACTCAGGGTGCTGGGTGCTCAGTACTCAGGGTGCTGGGTGCTCAGTGCTCAGGGTGCTGGGTGCTCAGTACTCTGGGTGTTGGGTGCTCAGTACACAGAGTGCTGGGTGCTCCGTGCTCGGGGTGCTGGGTGCTCATTGCTCAGGGTGCTGGGTGCTCAGTGCTCAGGGTGCTGGGTGCTCAGTACTCAGGGTGCTGGGTGCTCAGTACTCAGGGTGCTGGGTGCTCAGTGATCGGGGTGCTAGGGGCTCAGTACTCAGGGTGCTCAGTGCTCGGGGAGCTCTGAGCTCAGTACTCAGGGTGCTGGGTGCTCAGTACTCAGTGCTCGGGGTCCTGGGTGCTCCGTGCTCGGGGTGCTGGGTACTCAGTGCTCTGGGTGCTTAGTGCTCAGTACTCAGGGTGCTGGGTGCTCAGTACTCAGGTTGCTGTGTACTCATTCTCGGGGTGCTGGGTGCTCAGTGCTCGGGGTGCTGGGTGCTCAGTACTCAGGGTGCTAGGGGCTCAGTACTCAGGGTGCTGGGTGCTCAGTACTCAGGGTGCTCGGTTCTCAGTATTCAGGGTGCTGGGTTCTCATTCTCGGGGTGCTGGGTGCTCAGTGCTCGGGGTGCTGGGTGCTCAGTACTCAGGGTGCTGGGGGCTCAGTACTCAGGGTGCTCGGTGCTCAGTACTCAGGGTGATCTATTCTCAGTACTCAGGTTGCTGGGTGCTCAGTGCTCGGGGTGATGGGTGCTCAGTACTCAGGGTACTGGGTGCTCAGTACTCAGGGGGCTGGGTGCTCAGCACTCAGGGTGCTGGGTGCTCAGTGCTCAGGGTGCTTGGTGCTCAGTGCTCAGGGTGCTGGGTGCTCAGTACTCAGGGTGCTGGGTGCTCAGTGCTCAGGGTTTTCGGTGGTCAGTACTCAGGGTGCTCAGTACTCAGGGTGCTGGCTGCTCAGTGCTCGGGGTGCTGGGTGCTCAGTACTCGGGGAGCTGGGTGCTCTGTACTCAGGGTGCTGGGTGCTCAGTGCTCGGGGTCCTGGGTGCTCAGTGCTCAGGGTGATCGGTGCTCAGTACTCAGGGTGCTGGGTGCTCAGTGCTCAGGGTGCTGGGTACTCAGTCCTCAGGGTGCTCAGTGCTCAGGGTGCTGGGTGCTCAGTGCTCGGGGTGCTCGGTGCTCAGTACTCAGGGTGCTGAGTGCTCAGTACTCAGGGCGCTGGGTGCTCAGTTCTCATGGTGCTGGGTGCTCAGTACTCAGGGGGCTGGGTGCTCAGTGCTCAGGGTGCTGGGTGCTCAGTGCTCAGGGTGCTGGGTGCTCAGTGCTCGGGGTGCTGGGTGCTCAGTGCTCGGGGTGCTGGGTGCTCAGTGCTCAGTGCTCAGGGTTTTGGGTGCTCAGTGCTCAGTACTCAGGGTGCTGGGTGCTCAGTACTCAGGGTGCTGGGTGCTCAGTACTCAGGGTGCTGGGTGCTCAGTGCTCAGGGTGCTGGGTGCTCAGGACTCTGGGTGTTGGGTGCTCAGTACTCAGGGTGCTGGGTGCTCAGTGCTCGGGGTGCTGGGTGCTCAGTGCTCGGGGTGCTGGGTGCTCAGTGCTCAGGGTGCAGGGTGCTCAGTATTCAGGGTGCTGGGTGCTCAGTGCTCGGGGTGCTCGGTGTTCAGTACTCAAGGTGCTGGGTGCTCAGTGCTCAGGGTGCTGGGTGCTCAGTCCTCGGGGTGCTCCGTGCTCAGTGCTCAGGGTGCTGGGTGCTCAGTACTCAGGGTGCTCGTTGCTCAGTACTCAGGGTTCTCAGTGCTCAGGGTGCTGGGTGCTCAGTACTCAGCGTGCTCAGTGCTCAGTACTCGGGGTGCCGGGTGCTCAGTACTCAGTGTGCTCAGTGCTCAGTACTCGGGGTGCTGTGTGCTCAGTGCTCAGTGTGCTCAGTGCTCAGTGCTCGGGGTGCTGGGTGCTCAGTGCTCGGGGCGCTGGGTGCTCAGTGCTCGAGGTGCTGGTTGCTCAGTACTCAGGGTGCTGTGTGCTCATTGCTCAGTACTCAGCGTGCTTTGTGCTCAGTGCTCAGAGTGTTGGGTGCTCAGTGCTCAGGGTGCTCTGTGCTCAGTACTCAGGGTGCTGGGTGCTCAGTGCTCGGGGTGCTGCGTGCTCAGTGCTCAGGGTGCTGGGTGCTCAGTGCTCCGGGTGCTGGGTGCTCAGTGCTCGGGGTGCTCGGTGCTCAGTACTCAAGGTGCTGGGTGCTCAGTGTTCAGGGTGCTGGGTGCTCAGTCCTCGGGGTGCTCCGTGCTCAGTGATCAGGGTGCTGTGTGCTCAGTACTCAGGGTGTTCGGTGCTCAGTACTCAGGGATCTCAGTGCTCAGTACTCAGGGTGCTGGGTGTTCAGTGCTCAGGGTGCTGGGTGCTCAGTACTCAGGGTGCTCAGTGCTCAGTACTCGGAGTGCTTGGTGCTCAGTACTCAGGGTGCTCAGTGCTCAGTACTCGGGGTGCTGGGTGCTCAGTGCTCAGGGTGCTCAGTGCTCAGTGCTCGGGGTGCTGGGTGCTCAGTGCTCGGGGAGCTGGGTGCTCAGTGCTCGGGGTGCTGGGTGCTCAGTACTCTGGGTGCTGGGTGCTCAGTACTCAGGGTGCTCAGTGCTCAGTACTCAGTGCTCAGGGTGCTCAGTGCTCAGTGCTCGGGGTGCTGGGTGCTCAGTGCTCGGGGCGCTGGGTGCTCAGTGCTCGGGGTGCTGGGTGCTCAGTACTCGGGGTGCTGGGTGCTCAGTACTCTGGGTGTTGGGTGCTCAGTACTCAGGGTGCTGGGTGCTACGTGCTCGGGGTGCTGGGTGCTCAGTGCTCAGGGTGCTGGGTCCACAGTGCTCAGGGTGCTGAGTGCTCAGTACTCAGGGTGCTGGGTGCTTAGTGCTCGAGGTGCTCGGAGCTCAGTACTCAAGGTGCTGGGTGCTCAGTTCTCAGGGTGCTGGGTGCTCAGTCCTCGGGGTGCTCCATGCTCAGGGTGCTGGGTGCTCAGTGCTCAGGGTGCTGGGTGCTCAGTGCTCGGGGTGCTGGTTGCTGAGTGCTCAGGGTGCTGGGTGCTCAGTGCTCGGGGTGCTCGGTGCTCAGTGCTCAGGGTCCTGGGTGCTCAGTACTCAGCGTGCTGGGTGCTTAGTACTCAGGGTGCTCAGTGCTCAGTACACAGGGTGCTGGGTGCTCAGTGCTCGGGGTGCTGGGTGCTCAGTGCTCAGTACTCAGGGTGCTGGGTGCTCAGTGCTCGGGGTGCTGGGTGCTCAGTACTCAGGGTGCTGGGTGCTCAGTACTCAGTGCTCGGGGTCCTTTGTGCTCCGTGCTCGGGGTGCTGGGCGCTCAGTGCTCTGGGTGCTTAGTGCTCAGTACTCAGGGTGCTGGGTGCTCAGTACTCAGGGTGCTGGTTGCTCATTCTCAGGGTGCTGGGTGCTCAGTGCTCGGGGTGCTGGGTGCTCAGTACTCAGGTTGCTGGGGGCTCAGTACTCAGGGTGCTGGGTGCTCAGTACTCAGGGTGTTCGGTTCTCAGTACTCAGGGTGCTGGGTGCTCATTCTCGGGGTGCTGGGTGCTCAGTGCTCGGGTTGCTGGGTGCTCAGTACTCAGGGTGCTGGGGGCTCAGTACTCAGGGTGCTGGGTGCTCAGTACTCAGGGTGATCTGTTCTCAGTACTCAGGTTGCAGGGTGCTCAGTGCTCGGGGTGCTGGGTGCTCAGTACTCGGGGTGCTCAGTGCTCAGTACTCAGGGTGCTGGGTGCTCAGTACTCAGGGTGCTGGGTGTTCAGTGCTCAGGGTGCTCGGTGCTCAATACTCGGGGTGCTGGGTGCTCAGTACTCGGGGTGCTGGGTGCTCAGTGCTCAGGGTGCTGGGTGCTCAGTGCTCGGGTTGCTGGGTGCTCAGTGCTGAGGGTGGTGCTGGGTGCTCAGTACTCAGGGTGCTGGGTGCTCAGTGCTCAGGGTGCTGGGTGCTCAGTACTAAGGTTGCTGGGTGCTCAGTACTCAGGGTGCTGGGTGCTCAGTACTCAGGGTGCTGGGTGCTCAGTGCTCAATGTGCTGGGTACTCAGTACTCAGGGTGCTGGGTGCTCAGTACTCACTGTGCTGGGTGCTCAGTGCTCAGGGTGCTGGGTGCTCAGTGCTCAGGGTGCTGGGTGCACAGTTCTCAGGGTGCTGGGTGCTCAGTGCTCAGGGTGATCGGTGCTCAGTACTCAGGGTGCTCAGTACTCAGGGTGCTGGGTGCTCAGTGCTCGGGGTGCTGGGTGCTCAGTACTCGGGGTGCTGGGTGCTCTGTACTCAGGGTGCTGGGTGCTCAGTGCTCGGGGTCCTGGGTGCTCAGTGCTCAGGGTGATTGGTGCTCAGTACTCAGGGTGCTGGGTGCTCAGTGCTCAGGGTGCTGGGTGCGCAGTCCTCAGGGTGCTCAGTGCTCAGGGTGCTGGGTGCTCAGTGCTCGGGTGCTCGGTGCTCAGTACTCAAGGTGCTGAGTGCTCAGTACTCAGGGTGCTGGGTGCTCAGTACTCATGGTGCTGGGTGCTCAGTACTCAGGGGGCTGGGTGCTCAGTGCTCAGGGTGCTGGGTGCTCAGTGCTCAGGGTGCTGGGTGCTCAGTGCTCGGGGTGCTGGGTGCTCAGTGCTCGGGTGCTGGGTGCTCAGTGCTCAGGGTGTTGGGTGCTCAGTGCTCAGTGCTCAGGGTGCTGGGTGCTCAGTACTCAGGGTGCTGGGTGCTCTGTACTCAGGGTGCTGGGTGCTCAGTACTCGGAGTGCTTGGTGCTCAGTACTCGGGGTGCTTGGTGCTCAGTACTCAGGGTGCTCAGTGCTCAGTACTCGGGGTGCTGGGTGCTCAGTGCTCAGGGTGCTCAGTGCTCAGTGCTCGGGGTGCTGGGTGGTCAGTGCTCGGGGTGCTGGGTGCTCAGTGCTCGGGGTGCTGGGTGCTCAGTACTCTGGGTGCTGGGTGCTCAGTACTCAGGGTGCTCAGTGCTCAGTACTCAGTGCTCAGGGTGCTCAGTGCTCAGTGCTCGGGGTGCTGGGTGCTCAGTGCTCGGGGCGCTGGGTGCTCAGTGCTCGGGGTGCTGGGTGCTCAGTACTCGGGTTGCTGGGTGCTCAGTACTCTGGGTGTTGGGTGCTCAGTACTCTGGGTGCTGGGTGCTACGTGCTCGGGGTGCTGGGTGCTCAGTGCTCAGGGTGCTGGGTGCACATTGCTCAGGGTGCTGGGGTGCTCAGTACTCAGGGTGCTGGGTGCTTAGTGCTCGAGGTGCTCGGAGCTCAGTACTCAAGGTGCTGGGTGCTCAGTTCTCAGGGTGCTGGGTGCTCAGTCCTCGGGGTGCTCCATGCTCAGGGTGCTGGGTGCTCAGTGCTCAGGGTGCTGGGTGCTCAGTGCTCGGGGTGCTGGTTGCTGAGTGCTCAGGGTGCTGGGTGCTCAGTGCTCGGGGTGCTCGGGTGCTCAGTGCTCAGTGTCCTGGGTGCTCAGTACTCAGCGTGCTGGGTGCTTAGTACTCAGGGTGCTCAGTGCTCAGTACACAGGGTGCTGGCTGCTCAGTGCTCGGGGTGCTGGGTGCTCAGTGCTCAGTACTCAGGGTGCTGGGTGCTCAGTGCTCGGGGTGCTGGGTGCTCAGTACTCAGGGTGCTGGGTGCTCAGTACTCAGTGCTCGGGGTCCTTTGTGCTCCGTGCTCGGGGTGCTGGGCGCTCAGTGCTCTGGGTGCTTAGTGCTCAGTACTCAGGGTGCTGGGTGCTCAGTACTCAGGGTGCTGGTTGCTCATTCTCGGGGTGCTGGGTGCTCAGTGCTCGGGGTGCTGGGTGCTCAGTACTCAGGTTGCTGGGGGCTCAGTACTCAGGGGTGCTGGGTGCTAAGTACTCAGGGTGTTCGGTTCTCAGTACTCAGGGTGCTGGGTGCTCATTCTCGGGGTGCTGGGTGCTCAGTGCTCGGGGTGCTGGGTGCTCAGTACTCAGGGTGCTGGGGGCTCAGTACTCAGGGTGCTGGGTGCTCAGTACTCAGGGTGATCTGTTCTCAGTACTCAGGTTGCAGGGTGCTCAGTGCTCGGGGTGCTGGGTGCTCAGTACTCGGGGTGCTCAGTGCTCAGTACTCAGGGTGCTGGGTGCTCAGTACTCAGGGTGCTGGGTGTTCAGTGCTCAGGGTGCTCGGTGCTCAATACTCGGGGTGCTGGGTGCTCAGTACTCGGGGTGCTTTGTGCTCAGTGCTCAGGGTGCTGGGTGCTCAGTGCTCGGGTTGCTGGGTGCTCAGTGCTGAGGGTGGTGCTGGGTGCTCAGTACTCAGGGTGCTGGGTGCTCAGTGCTCAGGGTGCTGGTTGCTCAGTACTAAGGTTGCTGGGTGCTCAGTACTCAGGGTACTGGGTGCTCAGTACTCAGGGTGCTGGGTGCTCAGTGCTCAATGTGCTGGGTACTCAGTACTCAGGGTGCTGGGTGCTCAGTACTCACTGTGCTGGGTGCTCAGTGCTCAGGGTGCTGGGTGCTCAGTGCTCAGGGTGCTGGGTGCACAGTACTCAGGGTGCTGGGTGCTCAGTGCTCAGGGTGATCGGTGCTCAGTACTCAGGGTGCTCAGTACTCAGGGTGCTGGGTGCTCAGTGCTCGGGGTGCTGGGTGCTCAGTACTCGGGGTGCTGGGTGCTCTGTACTCAGGGTGCTGGGTGCTCAGTGCTCGGGGTCCTGGGTGCTCAGTGCTCAGGGTGATTGGTGCTCAGTACTCAGGGTGCTGGGTGCTCAGTGCTCAGGGTGCTGGGTGCGCAGTCCTCAGGGTGCTCAGTGCTCAGGGTGCTGGGTGCTCAGTGCTCGGGGTGCTCGGTGCTCAGTACTCAAGGTGCTGAGTGCTCAGTACTCAGGGTGCTGGGTGCTCAGTACTCATGGTGCTG